>NC_057763.1:46344284-46653912 GCF_010389155.1 Erigeron canadensis
CCGAGTGTTGGAAATTAATCGTTTATTAAGTGGTCTTTTATTTGTCAATTTAGGATGCATAGAAATAAGCTATGTAGCACCGAAACGGATACGGCAAATGGGCACAAGAACGATACGGGAACAGGGAACGGCAAAACTAAAAAATTTAGGATACGGATACGACAATGAAAAATTTTAAAAATATAAAAATATATTGATTTTATATAAAGAGAGACTTGAAACTTGAAACTTGTGAGATTATGTATAATTCTATATGTATAATTTTATAATATATGTTTGATGGTGACCGGTGATCACGGATTAAATTTTTACCAATCAAATTTGGAATAGAAAAAGCTTATAATTATCTCAATTGTATAATGTAGTTGGTTTGTGTTTGGGGGTATGCGTAGTCGCAAGATGACAATCGTTTTTGGAATAAAAAAAACTCACTGAAACCTCAATATTAATTAGATACGGTATGGAAGTTTCACAGAAACGTTTCGGTATATATGAAAACTTTAAGGAAACGTTTCTTACGTGTTTCGTACGAGTTTCGGTTCCCATGGAGTTTCCGAAACGAATACGCCGACCTGTTTGAAGTTTCGGTGCGTCGTAGGAAATAAGTATAAGTCTTCACGTGGGCATTGGCCATTTCATGAAGATTTATTATTAATTAGTAGTTTTATTATTTGATAGTTTAGTCAAGTGGAATGGGTAAAAGGCTTTGACCGAATTCTATGGAAGTGTACGTTTGAAAGATACACGTTTAGGAGCAGTAGCAATTTCATTGGTTCTAGTAGTTATGCACGTTTCCATTGTAAGGCGATCTATAGTCCAGCAGTTTATTGAGTAATACAAGCGTACTAGGGCGCGTTTAGTTCGAGAAAATGTTTTCAAGTTTTCCATTTCTAGTTTTTTAGAAAATGAAAAAGTTTTTCATTTCTAAAAAACTCTTGAAAATTTTGAAAACGCGTTCAAAATAAAAGATGAAATTTTCATTTTTCCATTTTAGAAAACTAGAAAACATGTTCAAATTCACTTGTTTTCTAATTTTAGGTTTATAAAAGGTTTGAAAAATAGAAAAGTGAAAACAAAAACTGAAAAAAACAGTTTTCTAATTTTAGTGCAAAAGTTGGAAAGGGGAATTTTCATTTTCTAGGAAAACTTTTCTAGAAAAATACAATTTGAACGCGTTTCTTGTTTTTCATGTTTTCTTGGAAAATGAAAATGGAAAACAGGGGAATTTTTTTGAACTAAACGCACCCCTAGCTTTTTCATTTTCCTTTATTATCTTCTCTGCCATTTTATATATCTTAAGTCTCTTATATAACTACATATACAAAACAGAAAGGTTTGAGTGTATAAATCTTGGGCCTGAATCCTACACCGAGTCGCTGTTCCTTTGCCATCTTCTTCGTCTCTTCCACTTTCGAGTTTTTTCTACTGGTAAAATTATATGGTCATTGAACTATATCTGTTATATTGTCAAATTCGCACTTCATTTGCCTCTGCGTCACCAATCTTTCGACAGCCTAATTCTTGTTATATGGTCTGCAAGGATGGTATTATTTAGGCATGAACTTTGAGCCCGGAAACCGAAGACCCAAACTTGACCCGCCCAAAACCGACCAGGCCCGGCCAATAACCTAAATGTTTGGGCTCGAACGAAAACCAAAGGATCAATATCGAAAGATTGTTGTGATATATTTAAACGTATGTATGTACGTATATTTTTTTATATAAAAAAGTCGATTTCCATATAAGTATGTATGGTCATTTCCTTTACTTGATTGTAATGGTGCTTGGTTTCCGTATAAGTAGCTTGTTACTTTATATGGTTGTTTTGGTGCTGTGCTATTGTGCATGGAAATTTTTGTGAATTTGTTGTTTTGGCTTTCTGTCAAGAGGCCTGATCGTGATGTGTCAATATTACATGCTTCGTCGATCGCGATCTAGATATTATTCAAATAACATCAAATTTTGACACGCATTTAAGTATCCGCCATGTCAAGGTATTGGGGCTCAAAACCCGCAGAAGGCAACCCCCATACACCGTCGAGGTATTGGGGCTCAAAACCCGCGGAAGGCGGCACTGAGCAGTTACTTTTTTTTCCTAGTAGAGATAGAAATAGAGGTATATAAATTATAAACAATTACTCGTATTAAGCTATTGTTTAACAACTAGTATTATTTCAAATATTTTGTTGTTTTAAGCCATGAAGTCATGAAAGGCATTGAAAGCTGTGTATCAAATATCATTCCCGGAAAGAAAAAAATAAACCGACCACAATTTGGCGGGAAAATTTTATCCCCAAATTAAAACAACTAGGGTTTTTTCCGAAAATCCATTTTCAATCAAGCCATCTAACCAAAAAATTCACTTACTTGATCTATATATAGCCAATTCAATTAAGCTTCCATTTTATGCAAATTGAAAAGAAAAATATGAGTAAAGAAGAAGAAAATAATCAACATCAACTTAACAAGATTATCATCATCATCTTTATCAGCTTGTACAAACAAACCTGTAACTTTGACACTTTCTGATCTTCTTGTGTTTAAAAATCCCACAAATTTTGATGATTTGATTTCCGCTTTACCCGGAAGAAAAACCCAAATTCTTGAAATTTTACGCCTTTTGGGTCCGGTAAATTGCCCAGTTTCTCCCTTACGGTGGGTCATCCACGGGTAAAACGAGTACCGTCCTTGAGGTTTTTTGATACTTGAATAGGCCATTTGTGTATTCTAGTTGCAGGACTTGTTACAATGCACGCCAACTGTTTGAGAATATACTTGACCAGTTGTTGTTGTTACATAGGAAATGTCAAAGTAATGGGTACTCGAGTAGTGCGAAAAGCAGAGTGATTTTGTTAATCTTTTGAAAGGTGGATTGTAGGGGTTAGTGGAAGTATGGCTTATTTGGTTTTCGATAGTTTAGAGCTCGTTAGAGATTGGGATAAAAGCCGTACTATATTGCCTCTTTTGTTTAAGCTTCATGATATTTTGAAGGTTAATGATGTTGGTTTTGTTTTTATTCGTAGCTCGTCGCTTGATACTTATCATTCGGATACTGGTTTTGTTGATCCTATACCTGTTTATTTCCCTGATTATACTGAAGAGGATCTTAGGCAAATATTTTTGAGAAACCAACCGAATTTGAAACTGCGTTCGGCTTTTCTTGAGTAAGTGATATACTGTACTTCTTCATGTCTTCTTATATGTTCTAATATATGATATGCTCTACATGTATTGTGATTTATGAAGTAGATAGCAATGTATGAGTTTTGATTGGCAAACTGCTACTTTCTCGAGCTTGATATGCTACTCATTTTTAACAAAATTTGAACCAAATTTGTTTCTAATTGTTGCAGCTCTGAAGGTTTTTACACAATATGATGTGGCTTACTCATTCCTTTACAATTATGCACAGTTTTAAATGAGTGTTTGGATTCATGATTAACTTGAGTCACATTGATCAATTTGAGTATTTTTGTATAGATGATTATGATTATGATGCCATACTTATTGATGACAAAATTTATAGACTTGGAGAGGCATGTAAGAAGTTGCTTTTCTATATTGTAACTGACTATTAAGATATTTGTAAAGCTACCTGCCTATCTCTGATTTGAGCATCTTATTATCTTATTCCAATTCTTTAACATTTAACAGCGATTTTGAAATGGCATAATGTAGTTCTAATAACTAAACTTGCATTGTTCTATTGTGTTTCAGAGGTGGATGGATGGTTACTAAAAGTTTGCTTCTTTTGTTCATGGGTCTTATGTTTTGACAGTGTGGTGTTGAAGCCTTTTTGTCGAGTAACGAGAAGGCTGATGAGCTATCTACTGCTTTATCACCATTATACAAGAAATATTGCGAGCCATTAGATAATTTGAGTGTTGTCCCTAATGAAGAAATAAAGCGAAAGTTGTTTAGCTGCTTTCAGCCTCATGTTGCTCCTGCACTGAATGAGATATTCAGAGTCACATCTCAGCCATCTATAGCAGCGGGAGGCAAAGACAAATTAAAAAAGAAGAAAGTTGGAGCTTCTGATTCTATTGATGAGATAGACTTCCATATGTCTACTTCTGCAAAATATCTTCTCATTTCTGCATTTATTGCGTCCAGAAATCCGGCAACCCTTGATGCATCATTGTTTGATTCAACTGGAGGTCCGGCCAATCAAAAAAGGAAGAGAAAGTAAGTGGTTAACCAGTGGTTATTTCTCATCTCCAATTTTATTATCGTAGGATCTATATTAAGAATCACATTACAAAAGTAGGACCCGTGAAATGGAAATGTATAAATGATTCGTAAAGTTATGAATTTTGATATAATCATATAAGCAATACTTAGACTGATTTAAGTAGTTAACACTTAATGAAAAGCATGAAAGTTTTGAAGTTAATTGTGATAACCGTCTTTTAGCTCAAATTTTGGCTTAACAATGAAAGAAAGTCATTAAACTTTTGTGGTTGTTGTGAAGATATTTTTTTAAAGTACTTATTAAAGGTATCCTGACAGTTTATGAACAATTTTATTATTTTCCACCTATAGAACATGGACTGTGATATATGTTACCACCACTTACTGTTATCTTGTTTTTAGTTCTGTTTGTGTGGCCCAATCTTTAACTATGCTTTCCTGTACAGGAGCTCTGAAAAGTCAATGGATCTGAAGGAGGCTGCAGAGCAAGAGCAGTTCATGAAAGGTCCTGGAACTTTTCCATTAGAGAGGTTGCTAGCTATATTCCAGTGTATCACATCAGTTGAAGAATATTCACTTGAAGGAGAAGAACCACAAGAAGAAACAAGTTCAGGTTGTGACGGTGGAGAAAACCGTCTTATGTCTGACCTTCTCTTGCAAGTATCAAGTCTTTGCAGTGCTAATTTTATAACCAAAGGTGGAAGCTGTCCGCTAGAAGGTTCAACTCGATACTGGTCAACGGTTAGCGAGGATTTGGCCTTAAAAAGTAATTTTCTTAAACCTATTGCTATGATTCTTCGTAAGTTTGTTTATAAGTTGTCGGTTGTGTTAGTTTTCTTCTCTGTTCAGGTGGCAAGGAGCCTGAAGTTCCCGCTTTTTAAGTATTTGTACAGAAGATAGTATGCTACAAGAGGATGCTCTGGTTATTTTGTTTGCATCAAAGGTCAGCAATAGTACTATGAGGTTTATGTATCACTTTATGAAATTATATGAAGACCATTATCTCTTTGTATTGTTCGCTACAAAGCATGTCCTAATTATCTTTAGAAAAGCTACAATTTCCATGACGTGTTTGGTCAAAGATTCTTGTTGTTTTCCCTCATCGATAGAGTCCCAGAGACCTTTATATGTTACCACTAGGATGTCATTCTGTGAAGCATTTGGTGTCTGGATAGTAATCAACTATCATTGGCTAACAGTATTATATTTTGTTCTGAAGGGCACTGGCCTAACAAAAATATGCCATGGGCATCTCTAGTAATGCCTCCATAACCTCTTCCTGTTTGGAGGATAAAAGATGGAGGTGTTCATGTCCAACCGTTACTCCAAAACTATGAGAAATCCATTTTTCATCCGTATTTGGAGCATACTATTCATTCATACAAGAATTTGATTGATCATTATAATCTATTTCTTTGTTATTTTAACCCATTATTTTACACCTTATGTTTACAGAAGATGAAATATTTATACACACACACACACATGATTTTCTTTGATATTTAGTTTGGCTATAAACTAAAATCTCTGTTAAAAAATGTTTTTGTTACAGAATAAGAAGTTGATACAAATTTGTAGATATTCTTACTAATCGAAAAAGAGACAGAAATTTGGGTAATATCTGCTGAGTTAATAAAATAATGTAGGTTGATAATTATTTTGTTTTGAGGTTAGACTTATCTTTGAACTTGAAATTGATGTGATGGTACTTCGTAAAGAATTTGGATTCCAAGATACTGCATTATGGCTTAAAAGATTGGAAATTTGCCTTTTCTTATCGACTGGTGTGGTGTTTGTTTCATGTGTGTGTGTTTTATGAGGACGTCTTTGTTTAACGTAATGAGTTTAGTCAGAATTAACGTCACCATATGAAAATAAAATGTATGTCCTTAACTTTTAAAGTTTCAGTTCAGTGCCTTGGAGTCCAAATTGATAACAAAGCATGATCAAGTGAAGATTGCATCTCAATTTCAACGATAAACACGGTTTGAACTCAATATTGTCATAGGAAGTACATTAGTTTGCCAATTCAGCATTATGTTCTACCCAATTCTGCGTCAGTTTCTTGTTCGTTCTCTATCTATCTATCCATCAAAACTCTAAGTTTCAATTTCTTTTTCTGTTCTGTAATCATTTAAATCTGAATTGGGATAAGCTTCTTTATGTTTCTCTTAATTATTTATACCCAAATCTGCGTTAGTTTTGTTATATATCATTTTGGAATGGGGGTGAGACATGGTTCTTCTGTTGTTGCTCATTAGTGTGCCTCTTTGACAACTTCAATCTATGTTGGATACTGTTGTTTACTATCTGATTTAGTGATTTGTTTGTTCAGAATTAATGTGTGTATTACCTTGAAATTGTGTAGCTTTCGATGGAGATAGCAGTTTCGTCTCATCCTTACTGATGGTAATCAACTGATTTACGGGTTTAACTTCTTTGCGTTCAACACTCATCCTTCTTTTTGTTGTATTTGAATATTATATGCTTACAGGGGTTGTTCTTTAAATCTCAAGTGATTGCGACAAATAAGCTTAACATCAAATGCAAGGATTTCCTTCGGGTAACGAAGGACGGTTCCAAAAGACAATTGATGTCCAGGGGTGGCCTTTAATGCATGTGTTTCAAGTTTGAGCCCGTTATTGGTTTGCAAGGAAACTGCATGTATTTTGCGGGTTCGGTTCGTTCAGTCATGGCATTAGAAGTTCAGCAAGAAACGTAGCTAAATAATGAGCAAACTTAACAGTCTCTTTCTCAATGGGCGAGTTCTCTAGTAGGTGCCAAAACAACCGCATAAGGCCCCCCTTCAGTAATAGGAGGCAACCTAGTTATATAAGTCAACAAAGGAAGCACAAAAGCAGCAGTTTTACCCGAGCCAGTCTGTGCAACCCCGATAACATCACGCTGCTCAAGACCAAGCGGAATGGCAGCCATCTGAGGGGATGTTTTGGTTTACTTTCGATCGATGGAGAGAGAGCGATTGTGATAAATTTATATGTATGTATTGTATATATATTTTTTTGAAAAGTCAGTTTCCATATATATAATTCTCTAAGTTTGACTTGGATTTGGACTTGGACTTTTTAATTTCAATTAAAGAGTAACATTTATTTAATTTAACTAATTAATAAAGCCGTGAATATAGAACTTGCAACTTTTTTGCTCTTTGTGTCCACTTTGGAGTCTAATCATCAAACAAGGATACAATCTTATGTTTGAAAACTTGATATACATGCTGCAGTCAAGCTGTGCTCCGTACTACAATTTTGGGTCATATAGAAAGCAACGTAAGTGTACACATATATATCTATTATAAAGCAAATTCACCTTTGATTTTTAACATTGAACTTAAAATTTCAATATTGATTTTAAGTTTCAACAATGTATACTATCTAATGCATGATGTACCATACATCATCGTCACATTACATTAATAACTTTCACTACCGGCGCCACCACAACCACCACCAATCTCCGCCTCCACCACCACCCTTCGCCGCCGTCACCACCCGTCACCTCCATTACACCACAGCCACCGCCCGCCACCTTCATCACCGCTGCAACGCGCGGATACGGTTCTCGTTTATTTAAGTATATACTCCGTATTCAATTAGGTGAAAATAAAACACGTGATACTCGAAAACGTGGTAAATAAAGCAACTTTTTATGAGACCTTGTTTCTGAACAACGTATATGGGGACTTATTATCGACCATACATTATCCAATTGAAGTGGGAATGAGTTGAACCCATGGGATTATGAGCAGCTATGCTTATGGAGGAACCCGAGAATTAGATTGTTTACTTTGTCAGGGAACTGTTCTTGAATGAAATGGCTTCCTTCCGGCACGTATTCTATCTCTAGATCCGTCGCAAACTGTGTAACCATTCCACTCTTTAGGAAATCTTCCACCCCCGGAAACTTCAAAAAATAATCCATCAACCCTATGATTAACAACATTGGATTCCTGATTACAGGATCTGCTATGTTATATTCTTCGTCTGGTGACCTAAAACAACATCATTCACAAGAAACTAAATTCAAATACTGTTTGGACAGAGTGTGTATGTAATGTAGGAAGCATCCCAAATCCCAAATCATTTATAAAAGCATAAAATTTGTTCAATAAGATGTTTTTTCCTCTTAACTAGTTTAATTTGAAGAAAAAATGTATTTAGAATCAACCAAAGCCAATAGTCCAATACTAACTAAAAGTCACACATATTGACTGAAAAATGTTTTGACCCATTGTCTAACTAGCACATTGCCCATTATACCACCTTTAGCTATCTGGGTTGATGGTTCTAACCCGTGAGGCCGTGACTATCCAAAGACAGCAGCATTTGTGGTTTTGGTCACCTACTTACCTGTAAGGAACTTTAAGTGGATTAAGAAAACCAGTTTTTTGGTAAAGGGCTTCATAGGCCGAAAGATCCTCCTCCATGAACCACGACGGTAAAGGGGCAGATGGGTTGACTAAATCCATAATCTCCTGGTTTTCACCAGAAATTGGAATTTCACTTCTAGAGAACAATATGTATATGTTTCGCAGGACTGTTCTCACATCAAGACGGCCAAAATCAGCTTCGGCTCTTCCAGGTTCCTGGCAGAAGAGATGGTTTGTGGTTTAATAGATTTGAAAATTCAACAATCATATAATCACTTTGAAAACACAATTTCAATCCAAATGAAAGTATAATAATATCAAAAAGCTGGCTTTCTAATTGAATCCGTACCCTCCATCTATTGATATAGAAACCTTCAGGCAGCTCTTTGTGGTACGTACGAGGTTTGAAGGACCTATGTGGTACACCAAGTGATATCACCACGGCTACTCTTGTGGGGTAGCGGAGTGCAAAGAGGAAAGCTGGCCTAACGCCAAAGTCTTTGGCAACTACAGAAATCTACATGGAAACAGCATGAAAAGCTCTCATGATCATATTAAGTTGGTGACCAATCACTAAAACTAATATATGGAACATTTGCAAGATAAATTGCTTTGAAAAAACACATATCACACAAAATGGTTATTTATATAGAATAACTACAGTACTCTCTTAATTGTCTCTAAGTACACTATTTGACTTTTTATTAAGTGACCCTAACCATGATCTATAAAGCAATATTTTGAAAAAATATAAGGTAAAGAATCCTGTCAAGTAGTATCTACCTTATGGATGCCTAGTGAATCAAGGATTGCGAGCAAATCATCAACGAGATCAGCAAATCCAGATTGGTGATTGTCTGGAGATGGTTGTGAGAGTCCATAGCCTCGAAAGTCAAGAGCGATAGCTCGGTAACCGGCATTGGCGAGGGCGATCATCTGGTGGCGCCAACTGTACCATATCTCAGGGAAACCATGAAGGAACACAACTGCCGGAGATGACTGGCTACCCATCTCGGCTAAGTGAAGCTTCAGTCCGTTGACTTCCACATACTTGTGCACTATTTCATCCATTAACTAACTAACTAATTAACTAACTGCTTTTTCTCTCTTCAATTGTGGGTTGTTATGGACATTAAAGAGTGATCTGATGTAGAAATCTAGTGTTAGAGAGATGGTTTTAAAAATGGCCAGTCATAGGATACCCTTCTGTTAGATTCTAAAATGTCAAATCTATTTTTTGTATTAGAGAATATTGCACAACTTACTTTATTTTATATTATTTGATCAAAATACTCATTAAATCTTTAAAATTTGTTTATATATGCATATCATACTTTTATATAAATTTCTAAGCTTTTTTTTTTTTTTTTGAATACCACCAAACTCTTAGATACTGAAAAACAAAATTGCTCATTAACTTTCTAAATTGTTCCGATATGATTATTAAAAAAGTTGAACAATATTCGAAAGTTGATGAGATTACATGGTCGGTTTTGAGTCACAGATGTTAAAAATGATGAATTGACCATTCTTTTACCCATATTTGTACCTTGACTCAACAGGTATGCGTGAACAAATAACAATCTTCAAGCTACCTTTTTTTAGGTATCAGTTTTCGTTTAGGACCCAAGAAGCATATCAAGGCTTTTACCTTTTACCACACAATACAACACATTAATAGCATAAACAAGTTTACTCAACAACATGATACATAAAACAACCTTAATAGGTTTTTTTTAGGATGAGCTTATTATGAAGCATACATCATCCTAATGAAGCAATAGTAGTTGAACCCACAAGATCATGCACGATCAACAATGCTTACTGAAGAATGCGAGAATTAGCTGGTTGACCCTTTCCGGAAACTGTTCTTGAACAAAATGGCTACCTTCTGGCACATATTCTATCTCCAAATCCGATGCAAAGTGTTTAACCGTTCCACTAGTTATGAAATCTTCTATTCCTGGAAACTTCAAGAAATAGTCCTTCTCTCCCATGATCAGCAACATTGGATTCTTAATTACAGGATCTGCTAAGTCACATTCTTCTTCCAGTGACCTAATGCACAAAGGCTTACCGATTATTGCAGAAATGGAAATTCCTATGAGTTTACTTACAAATGGGCCAATTTACATTATGCTATATTGGTAAAAGTTAAGCAGGCGCCAAATAGGGTTAAACATGCCAAACATGTAATTTTTACTGCCCGACCCACCCACTTTGTCACCTCTGACTTTTTTGGTTTGTGGTAAGAACTAAGAAACTGCAGAGTGCAGCCTTTTACCGACTCAAATTACCTGATGTGATATCTTGTGTTTTTAGTTACCTGTAAGGAACTTTAAGTGGATTAAGAAAACCAGATTTCTCATATAGAGCTCCATAAACAGAAAGATCATCCTCAGTGAACCATGGTGGTAAAGGTGTATCTGGTTCAACTAGATCCATTATCTCTTGGCTTTCGCTAGCAATAGGATTTTCGCTTCCAGAAAACAAGATGTATACGTTTCGTACAACAGTTTTTGCATCAAGACGGCCAAAATCAGCTTCAGCTCTTCCGGGTACCTAGCAAGAAGAAAAGTATTGATCAAACACTCGCAGTCATAACAAAGCGACCCATTTGCTTATAAGTTGTTTGATGGAGGCTAATCTAATGATACTAATCTAACAAAGAAACAAGTTAAATTAGTGTCTGAAACATTTTCAATGCGTACAATGATACAATCTTTATACTGATGTATTATAGAAGCTAGATTAGTATTAAAGGTAAAATGATCTTTGTATCCACATACCCTCCATCTGTTTATATAGAAACCTTCTGGAGACTCTTTTAGGAATGCAAGGCGTCCAAAGGGCATAGGAGGTATACCAATTGATATAACTCCAATGACTCTCATGGGGTAGCGAAGTGCAAAGATGCAAGCTGGTCTGGCCCCAAAGTCTTTTGCAACAATAAAAACCTGCAAGCAACACAATTAAATTGAGAGCAAAGTTTATAACCCAAGAGATAAAATGATCAGAAATCAATGTTTTGTAGTGTCAATAATCATAAACTCTAAGTTGATTCAGGTAAAAACATATATAAAATTTAATTAATGCCCATCAAATTTAAGCATTAGTTGATATATACATATATATACCTTATCAATGGCAAGGGAATCAATAGTTGCAAGAAGATCATCTACTAGATCGGACATACAAAATTTGTCTGTCTCTGGAGGTGGGTCTGAGAGTCCGTAGCCTCGAAAATCAGGAGCAATAGCTCTGTAACCAGCATTGGCAGCAGCAATCATTTGGTAGCGCCAAGTATACCATATTTCAGGAAACCCATGAAGGAACACTACAACCGGAGATGACTGGCTACCAAGCTCCGCTAAGTGAAGCTTCACCCCGTTGACTTGCACAAACTTATGCACTATTTCATCCATTGTTACTTACTAGAGTTCTATTCAATATTCTCAATTAAGTCTTAATCTAATATATAACATATATTGGTGATTTTAACAAGAACAGAAAACAGTCAAAATGGCACACCTCAGTAATAAAGGTAGTGTTATCACTTTTGTGGCTACTTTTGTTGGCATCTTGTCCACTTATTATTGTTGTTGTTTTCTGATCCAAAATAGTACTAATTGACAATTACAAGAATTGGACCCATTTGGTATTTCTTTTCAGAAATGCTTATTATATGCTCCGCCTGCTTTTCCTTACTTTAATTTTTATGGTAAGCAAGTCTTGCGAAGCTTCCAATATTATGACGAAAGAGGCTAACGGAAAAGGTCCAAATTAATCGAACGAAAATATTAATGAATCATGGTTATGCTTGTAAGTTTTTTTTTTTGTAGTGTTATAGGCGCGTTGTAGTTTGCTTATAGCTGTTTACCTTGCAATTTCTCAATGAAAAAACACATTGTAATAAAAGAACACAATACATAAAGTGATAACGCAACTTCTCAAATCATGACCTTATTTGTTAATCATACATTATTCAGATAAAGCGATTGTGAAGTAGAGTCTACAGGAGTATCGTCATTTATGCTTGTTGAGGAATGCGATAATTAACTGGTTAACCTTGTCTGGAAACTGTTCTTGAACGAAATGACTCCCTTCGGGCACATACTCTATCTCCAAATCTGATGCAAAATGTTTAACCATTCCACTCTTTATAAAACCTTCCATTCCTGGAAACTTCCAGAAATAATCACTCTCCCCCATGATCAACAGCATCGGATTCTTAATTACCGGATCTACTATGTCATATTGTTCTTCCAATGACCTGATTAACAACACATTTCAAAAGAAATTGAGTTCAAGTGTGGTTCAGATAGCAATTTCAAGTAAATTACTTCAATACGGGTGGGTTCTAGTTATGTTTTATTGCTAAGTTTTGAATGGGTAATACTATTAAAATTAATTTACTTCATATTTTCTTAATGGTAACACCCTAACTGCAAATTAAGACTTTTTTGATTAAAAAGATTACTTTGGGTCAACCCAATGATTTTGCCTATTTAAACCCATACATATACTATACTTTGTTTTGTTAGAACCCGTGACCTACTTACTATAGACTAAAGCTGATGTATTGTGTACTTGATTAATTACCTGTAAGGAACTTTAAGTGGATTAAGAAAACCAGATTTCTCATATAGAGCTCCATATGCAGAAAGATCTTCCTCTGTGAACCAAGAGGGTAAAGGTGTAGATGGGTCGACTATATCCATGATCTCTTGGCTTTCGGTTGCAATTGGATTTTCACTTCTAGAAAACAAAATGTATATGTTTCGTACGACAGTTTTAGCATCAAGACGGCCAAAATCAGCTTCAGCTCTTCCGGGCACCTATTAGCAGTAATCAGTGATTGCTCAATATAGTGGTCATAACAAATAAATTCATTCACTAATAAGCTAGTTGATCCATGCCATGTTATATCTATAGTAATGCACATTAATTTCTTTGTACCAACCTGCCATCTATTGATATAGAAACCTTCAGGCAACTCTTTTAAGAAGGTAGGGGGTCCAAAAGGCGTATGTGGTATACCGACGGATATAACTCCGATGACCCTGGTAGGGTAGCGTAGCGCAAAAACACAAGCTGGTCTAACCCCAAAGTCTTTCGCGAGTAGGAAAATCTACAAGCAAGCAACATTATATTGGTCATCAAAGGATACATATATAAATACAACATAGTGTACCATATTACAGTTTTACAAAGTAATAATGTGCTCTATAGGCTGAAATAAACCAAAAAACATGTACAAATTATAACAATGAGATATAGCTAATTTAAGCATTAGTTAATATAATGTACCTTATCAATGCCAAGTGAATCGATGATTCCTAGAAGATCATTAACGATATCGGAGTACTTAAAGTTTTCGGTCTCTGGGGGTGGATCAGAGAGACCGTAGCCACGAATATCAAGAGCTATAGCGCGGAAACCAGCACTGGCAACAGCAATCATTTGGTGACGCCAACTATACCATATCTCAGGGAAACCATGGACAAACACCACCACTGGTGATGACTCGCTACCAATCTCGGCTAAGTGAAGCTTCAGCCCATTGACTTGCACAAACTTATGAACTATTTGATCCATTGTTACTTTACTTGAGTTCACTTTAATGTCAATTAACTCTTTGATCTAATAAATAATAATGGTGCTTTTAACAAGAAAAAAGTCAACGATATTGATGGTGCACCTCAGCCTCAGTGTTAGGTGAACTCAAAACAAAATATTGATTCCCAAAAGATCCATCTTGTCATTACTTTCATTCATTGGTCACTATATAAAAAATAAAAGGAGTATCTTAAGTTTTAAAATAGTACGAGTAATATAAATTCTGATGTACAAAATAATAAATTTAATGATTTACTTAAGAAAACATTATACTTGAAGAACCAATGTAGTAATAGTTTAGGTGGCCCTTTCTATTGTCTGCTTATTATTTACAAGTACTTATAGACAAATATTACTAGGTAACCTTTTAGGCTGTGCACCAGTAATTTTTTTAGTAGATTTTTTGTATAGTCATTGAGCTACATAAAAGTATAAGTAATGGATTCGAATAATCATCTCTGTGGCAACCTCCAGCCACGGATTTGATTTCCAGATTTGTCACATATTTCTTGACCTCTCCACGCTTCAGATGTCCTTCTATTCCAGCGAATTTGGTCGAATAATCCTTTTCACCCATGATCACCAGCGTCGGAGCTTCGATTGTCAAATCATTCAGATCTTGCTTTGGATACTCAAATTGCTCTCCAAGTGACCTACACGATTGAAAAAATCATATGGAACAGAAATCAAGGTTACGAAAACTGAAGGGGGAAGTTGAACATAGCATGACCAACAAGCTCTCTAGATTCCTTAACTATAGTTTGGGCATAAACTCAACAATGACCCTGTACTTCTAGAATTACTTATCACAATATAAAAACAAGCAAAGAGTTGATTTATATCTTTCTTGACAATATGCATCTCAAAGTAGACCAGAAAAGTTTTTCAGCTTTTATATGTAGTCTCTTACTTTAACAACTTACCTTAAGTCAGACACAACAGAGCCGCACACGAATATACAACGCATACAACATTACATATATATAATCATATATAATGGTATTTGATCCAATACACAAATCATGTTTACAAAGGCTACATAAAACCTTTTGTAGCATGGTTATTGACACGTACATTTTGGTGACTCTAGGCTACTTGAAAACACAGGATTCAAACTCAAGATCTTTAGATTAAGTGCTCAACCAGAGATCCAGCCAGCCACTAATATTTGTTGCGACTGAGAAAATCGACTAGGAGTTGGTTCACCTGATCAGGAGATTGCTCATGAACAAAATGAGAACCTTCAGGCAAGTATATGATTTCCAGGTTAGGCACATACTTTTTGACCTCTCCGCTCTTCAAGTAGTCCTCCATTCCAGGGAACTTGAGCACGTAATCTTTTTCACCCATGATGAATAGTGCTGGAGCTTCTACTTTCAAATTAGCAGGATCTTGTTTAGGATATTCAACAGCCTCTGTGAATGACCTGCAGCATGTTGGAATTAATTTTACCATAATGAACAAATCACAGCTATGTATGATAAATTTGCTATATTATTATTATTATTTTTTGAACGGTAGGTGGGAAGGACGTTCCATCGAGCTGAGCAGTGACATCCAAACGGGCAGTATGCTCAGGGATCGAGGCGCCTTACAACCGCTGGAAAATCCCAAAGGGATCCCATTTTTGCGTCCAAGAGGTAAATGCCCGAGGTCAATGGGGAGCCAAGACTCGATCCCATGACCTCCAAGCCGACATCCCCTCTCACCAAGTCCCCAAAAGGGGGCCCCAGCTGGCCACTACGCCGAAGCCTCATGGTTAATTTGCTATATTATTTTTTTTGGGTAAAGGGTAGTTTACCCGGATGAATTATATATATCAACAAAACATTAAAAGGTTCAGGTGGCATGGTTGAATACCATACCAGCTATACGTACAAGCAAAAACACTAGCCAATCAATCCAAGAAGTGATATGTCACCCCAAAACTAGAGCCCTAACTAGCCACAAGTATGAACACAACTAACAACCAATATACATACAAGAGGGGTTAAAAATCAGCTACTCTTAAGAAGCGATCTTGGTAGTCTCCAGACAGCCATAGTTCTCTCGACCCTTGCATTCTTTTTGAAGCGTAAAGACAACAGCTTCAGGCGCACTGTTTCAATTATTACCTCAACCAAACGGTTTTTGGTTCTCTTCCTCTTTTTGAATAAGCGTGAATTCCGTTCTTGCCACAAAAAGTACACTGTAGCACCCAAAATCAGCTTTGAAATTACACTCAAAACAGAGTTCTTCTTTGAAAATGGAATCATGATGAATGATATCATCCCATTCCACAGCATGTTGATCCAAACCGGCTTTTATGTTGACCTCATACCACACTTGTCTAGCATAAGGACATTCAAAGAAAAGGTGAGAGTGTGAGTCTGATTGCATCTGACAAAACAAACATAACAAGACTGAAGGTGAAACCATATGTTGCAAGTCCCAATGTCTAAGCATGTCTTGCGTCTTGAGTTTTTTCCTTATTGCAAGCCAAAGAAAAAAAGAATGTTTTGGAATGCACTGACTGAACCACACAAGATGATACCAATTAACAATAATATCTCTTGGTCGTATGTCCTCCCAAGCAGCACCTACAGAAAAATCCATTAGTCTCCCAAGTCTATCTTTCCATTGAAGAACATCAGGTTGCTCCATCATCAGGATGGGAGGAAAAACATTTAAAAACAAAGAGTTCCAGGATGTAGGCCATGTCCAACAACCATTCTCGACAATGTCAGCAACTCTTGAATTGAGACTGAGACCCGCATTAGTAATCATTCTCGGTGTCACCCTATTAATTAGAGGACATGAATTATCCCAAAGATCATACCAGGCCGAGGCTGTTCCGCCATCCCCAAACTTATAAATAAAATGACTTTGGATTAGGGGCCTAATTTGCAACAATTTGCTATATTATTGATACTTGCAATTGTTGTTCAAGGAAATTTACAGACACTTTGACCCTATATATATACATATTGAAAAGACACTATGAAAGGGTGTGTTGCTTCACTGAAACGATGCCCAGTCTTGGTAACCGACAGTAACCGCCAATAACCGACGACACCCTTTGATGAATCAATGCGTCTCTTCCTTTTTGGATGTTTCTCTTGCCAAGAGTCACGCCTTTTCATTTTTTACATAATACATAGTGTACTTTCTAATTTGACATATTTAAACCAAAGTGTAGTTTAAGGGGGAATGTTGATCATTGTTAAACCAAAACTTTGGTTTAAATGTGATGGTGAAAAGAGTAAAGAAATGGTGATTCATACCTCAAAAACTAAAGAACTTTTTCTTAACATTTAGATTATGCAAAAGGCTCAGCTCGTTTCATATCAGTGAAGAGAGTAAAGATATGATACATGGGGAATTTTATCAGTTACAAATAATTGTTGTAATAGCTAGGGTCGACATGATATTACCTGTAAGGAACTTGTAGCGGTGTTTGAAATCCAGACTTGTCATACAAAGCACCATACACGGCAAGATCCTCCTCGGTGAACCAAGAGGGTAAAGGAGTTGATGGTTCCACCAAATCCATAATCTCTTGGTTCTCAGGGGCTATGGGTATTTCACTTTTAGAGAACAAAATGTAGATGTTTCTCACTACTGTTTTTGCATCAAAGCGCCCAAAATCAGCTTCAGCTCTTCCCGGTTCCTGATGACATTATTTACAATTATCATCAAAAGCCCCAAAAGCCTAGCTAGCTGCTCCAATTGGGCTCAGGGGTATGTATGTGTATATATATATATATATACAAAAAAACAGAGAGAGAGAGTCAAGGAAGCTGTGTACGTACCTGCCATCTTCGGATGTAGAAACCTTCAGGGAGTGCTTGATGACGGGTCAGAGGGCCAGGACGCATAAATGGCACACCAAGAGTTATAACTCCTGCAACTTTCTCTGGGACTAAAAGTGCTACGGAGTAAGCCACCATAGCTCCAAAGTCTTTACCGATTACAAACGCCTAACAATATATGTCCAGCCAAACATGACGACCAAGCTCATTAATTTGGTGTCCAATTTTTGGAACACAAAATTGGCAGACATCATAACATTTTGAAATCCATTAATTGTCTTTTTATGATTAGAAGGAGAAATCATTAGTCATTGTAATGGTCATTTTCTTGTAAATTTATTGTTGTATTAGGATGTCAACATAGTGATAGATGCTAGATCTTTATAAAAATTAAGCTTCTTTATTGACATATTTCTAAAATCTTAAAGGATGTTTGCAGAGTGGTTGATCTACTCTAACAATTACTCTTAACATATCGTACATAGTAGAACTATAAACAAACAGTCAAATACACACACACGCACACACACACAAATATGTAGTTGAATTAGTACCTTAGGAATGGATAGGGAATCTAGGATGGAAACAGTATCATTGACCAAGTCAACAAAGGATGTTTTTTCAGGTTGAGAAGGAATGTCGGACAATCCATATCCTCTGTAATCAGGTGTAATTGCTCTGTAACCAGCTTTTGCTACCCCAATCATTTGATGGCGCCATGTGTACCAGATCTCCGGGAATCCATGAAGAAATACCACCGCCGGTGATGTCTCTGGCCCTATCTCGGCTACGTGGAGCTTTAACCCGTTAACTTCAATGTATTTGTGCTTTATTTCGTCCATTCTTTTTCTCACTCCAAATGCCACGTACAAGCAAGAGTGTGTGTGTGTAATATTTAGTTCGTGGTTATAAAAAGTTAATTGGATAAGGTTAAAAAGGGCAAATTTGCCACTTTAAATATATCAAAAAAGTTATTTTGTCACTCCTTGTTCTACAAGGCTTTATTTGTCACTACATCTAATACATAGGTGCAATTTTGTCATTTCTTTGATGACTGGACTGCTGACTAAGATTTTGGAGTCCAACATGGCATCTTATCTAATCATATTCACCATATTTGATGCACAAACACATTAGCACACAATCCGTATTGCCTCAAGTGTAACTAATTCCAATGGTGACCATAACATCTTTTATACTTTTATGAACCAACAAATTTAAAGCCCCACAAACATAGCAGCAACATCATCATTTACAACCACACAACGACAATATCATAATTTCATAGCAGCAACATCATAATTTCAAAAGTCATTAAAATAACTATGTTCTCATAATTTCCATTACAAATTCATCTAACCATATTTCTCATAATTTTCACTACAACGACAACAACCACTATTTCTCGATGTCGTTTTGTTGCTTTCTTGTAGGCAACTTCTGTCTAAATGCCCAAGGTTAGTACGGTGCTACTTCCGATTTTAACGGGGATGGTTCTTGACTGGTTCATAATTCTGGCTTTAGGGATGGATCGTTCATGAGTTAGTTTTCTTTTCTTTCCTCGAACACTTTGGGTCGTTCTCTACAAACATGAATGGCATGAGATCATTATTTCCTAGTAATAGTATATTCCAAGCAGAAAATAGGAATATGGTTACCTTTCCGGGTTGAGAACCAATCTCATTTGCAGCAATCCCCATTGGCATGGCAGGTCTTGTTCTCCCGAAATATTGTTGCTTAATTAGTCTTTGTCCAAATGTGGTTGTCATGTTGCGCAAAAGTACAAATTTGCGACATCCGTATTTTCAAGTTTGCTAGCCTGTATTTTCATGTAACCACCCATTGGCCAGAGATATTTCACTAAACCTGTTATGCGGGGCTGAGAGTTTGTTCCAAGGTCTTAAGTTCGAGCCTAGGTAAAATTCACTTGTCAGAAAAGCTATTATATTTTTATGAAAAATGATAAACCTACAACAAATTTAATCAATTTACAACAACACTATATATAGTTAGTAAGACACGTATATTTATTGTAGATGATTAATAATTATAGTAGATATATTACTCTAAAAATAGAATGGTTATTTAATGTATACCTATGACTAACAAAGTCCTATTTTTAACTAGTTACGTATGTCTAAAAAAGATTATAGGAGTTAAGTACGAGATACTACTTTACCTAAAATAAAATTAATAACGCATAATCAATTCATGGGTGGCGTGTGGTGTTGAAAGTAATAGGCTTAAGGACTTATGCTGCCTCCGGTTTAGAGTTGCTGCTATTATGATGTGTGCGATTCAAATTGGTTTGATGATTTTGTAAAAAATATTATAACTAAAAAGTATACTTTCATTTAATTTTTTTTCTGTGTGGTACACAAACAACGTAATTATAAACATAAACTATATCACTAATTAGAATAAGTTTTTTCATCATATTAGATAAAGCCGTCACTTTATGGAATCAATTCAGGTTCGATTTTTACCAAAAGCAAAAATTATTGAATTGGTTAAACTACCTTGACACTATAATTACTGGAAGTTATGTGAGTACAAATTTAATAAATAAAATCAAGGCTTCTCATCAATCTATCTTTTTTTCAAGTACCTTTTGTTCATAGTGAATTGAGTTATATTAAAAAATAAATAAATAAAGTTAACTGCTGGAAGTCATGATATCATACATATTAACTTACTAGATTTAATCTCGCGTTAAACGCGGATTTGTTAAACAATCAGAGGTATGTTGCACACAAAAGTGTTTGTCTTCAATATCTCTTTTGTAGTTTGCTAAACTCGGATTTGTCTAACACAAGTAATAGACTAATGGGTAGACATTAAAATTTTGACAACATTTTCCATGGAACATTAATCTTGCCATGCTCAAGTGTGTTTTTCAACATTATAATTGACATGAGTAGTCATTGTATACAAAGAATTCAACATCCAAGATATCTTTAGGAAGCTTGTTTATGTAATTGTAAAAGCATTTCTTATCCCCCAACATCACAGTTTCTTGGTCAACCACATCTCTTGTACATAGGGGAACCCATAAATCCTTCGAGTTCACTCTCTTCAAGCTTCCAGGACAATATCACTTTTGTATAGAAAAAATTTAAATCCCGTGTTAAACACGGGTGGAATAAAGAAAAATTTTTAATTTGTTTTTTTACACCCTTGTATAGAAGAAATAACCATGTTTTATTTGTTTTGTATGCGACAATAAAAATACTTCATAATGAAAACCCATATCTCATATCACCAACAGTCCAACATCTAATCGACATACACAACTAATATTCATAAAAGTAACAGATATAGATGTACAATTGGATAAAGAAGAGATATGAAATTAACAGGCTTATAAACTTTCTATCTCCATTCTCATACAACACACCTTTCTTTTAAATTTTAATTTTTACATAGATATAAACATATATAAAAAATCAAAATATTATAAACACCATAAAATGCTCTAAAAACAGTGAAGACCAACTATCTAAAAATCATTGTTCTCGATATTTGTCTATTTATATATATATATATATATATATTAAAAATAAAGGATGATAACGGCTCAAAATATCTTCTAAATCAACAAATTAATTACCCAACAAAGTGGGGTTGCACTTTAGAATCCTTATATTGACCCTATATATGCTGGTATTATTTATTTAGCTTCCCGTTGCAACTCTCTTGTGTGTAATGCCTACAAACTTAATGTAAACACTTATCCAAATCCAAACATATATGCAATAGGTTATCACGACTTACATAAGCAAGAAAGATTGGCGGACTATTTGTTAAAAACTTAACTATTACCACATTTAGAAAGTGCCAATGTATAAAACTTCTGTTTTGAAATTTATTTTTACTGAAACATATATATCCATTTTGACGCCGTAAGCTCAATTTCAAAGCGTTAGATTTGACACAACCGATTCTTGTAATCACTTACTCCTCTGACCATGTTTTGAAAGGCTTTGTGGTTTTAAGAGTGACAATGTAATCTTTCTAGCAATTCAGAATGCAAGAGTTATAATTAATTCCTTTTTTCAACATCTCATGTAATTTAGAGATACTTAGCTAGAAATTGAGACACTACAATACTATAGGCACTTAAAGTGATTGTAATTCCATAGCAGATTTTTGTACATACAACAAGAGATCTTAGTGACAATGAGAGTATTTAAAAACAAAGATGAAGCCACCAAAATCAACCTCGCGACCCAAACCAAACATGTCAAGCCACATCCGTTCACGGCAAACTCATCACATAAGCCAAACGCCCCTCACCAAAACCATCCATTTCATCTCCCAAAGTTCTTCACTCAACGCTAGCAAAAAGACCCACAATAACAGGTGGTAAAGAAAACGGTATACATAGCATATACATATCAGCTACAAAAGATGTATCGACTAAAAACAGTATTCAATGACATCCTTATACATAAATGATAAGTAAAACAAAAACATATCAGGTTTTAAAATATCGATCAACAAACCTTCAAGAAGTAGGTTGGCTCAACCATAAACTGGCCAGTTTCAGCCCATAGCCCCATACTAAAGTTACAGGTTTAGATTCATGACCCAACCCACCCATTATGCCAACACAAACCTCAAGAAGTAGGCCATGCGCTGCTGAAATTTCAAGCTTCCTGCATGGAGAAAAAGTCATGCTTAAGCTTTATATGCCCCTTCCACTAACAATAAGTACTTAATTATTTTCATCTCCAAAAAGCCCATTGAGGATTATAATAAATTGAAAGCATCCTGCAGTTAGGATATAGAGACATGACCCTAAACCCTTCTCCCTAAACAATACCCCACAAAGGTAAAAAAAAACCTTAACTCGAGCAAGAATATCAAATTTCATGGTATTGACTCTTTTAATCACTAAAACTAAGGGCCTTAAGTGCAATAGTCTGTAGGCAACCCATTTATTAAGAGAGTACTTAATTTTTTTATTACCAAAACCATCTAACTAAACTATTTTTACAACCTAATGAACGTGAACCAATATGGGAACCAAAGAAACAAAAACAAAAAGATAGAGTCAGGAAAACAAACCACAAAGCAAACTGGACCACATAGTGCAATGCTAATAGCGCCCTTGCTGATCGCTTAAACAACTGCTCCCCTGTCTCATCAAACAGGACCATAATAGTTTCTGCAGTTACATCGGTCAGACCTAGCTGTAGCCTGAACCTCTTTTCCATTCCAAGAAAGTTAAGTTTCATTGAGGAATAATTATTAGTCAAAGAAGCTAAAAGATACTTCTGTTAGGATGTTTCTAGTCAGCCCAACTTATATCCCAAACCCATTTGACCCATTATCCGAACCACCCAGCTTGACAATGGTAACTCTGTAAGATATAGTTCAACATGATGACAGTGAGAAATTGAAGCTACAATGTAAACTTTTACTCATGTATAAAAGTAGCATTCTCAAGGCAAGCATGCCGATAAAAAAAATGTAAAAAACAATACATGACTTCTGTTTTATATATAAATGAGATCAAAAATATAAATAAAATTTAAGATACAATAAGTACCTTTTTTCAGATCGACTGGAATTTATCCACTGCATCTTTGGTGGTCAATGAAGATTCGACAGTGCACTCATAACCCGAGAAGCTAAAGGTGAGGGCAAAGGCTGCCCATACACACCTGATTCTTAGCAAAAAAATATAAAATGTGTGTTAAACAAAGGGATAAGAAATGGAAAATTAGAATCTGAAACAACTCCATATATTATGAGATATACTAACTTTGGAAACACTGTCTGGTACATCAACTTCAAGGCTATATGAGTATATGATCTACGTAGAAATTCTAGTGCAACATAATATGCACTTCCAACACACGAAATCAGGACTTCGGATTCTTTCCCCTGTTTTGTATGTTATAATTAAGATGTGTAGAACAAACTCATTGTTTTCCTGCCATAAAATCGCTACTTTATCATAACCCTATTTATATATATAAATATACACGAAAACACGATGATGGTTAAGAAAACACGAGAAAAAAATGGATTCAAGATTATATACGATACAAAATTGATATTTATTGCAAAATAACACCTAATCAATTTCACCATCCAATGACATAAAAAACTGGCGTGGACCCCCCATCTAATTGACAACCACGGTATTATGACATCAGCCCAACTCCTCTATCTACCTTTTCTATGCGTATATACAATTTTCTATACGAATACAATTTTTCACAAAGTATAAACACCTCTAAATACATACCAATTTCATAATCCAATGACCTCAAAAAGTGACGTGGCTATCTATCTATTTGACAGCCATGTTTTCGTTACATCAACACAACTCCTCCTCTAGTCTTGTTACCAAATGGAAAAAAGTATAAACAAATTATTGTTAAACAAAATTAGGTTAACCAAAATTAGAACAACCAAATTAATACCCATAAAGATTAATGAAAGGAGAATGGTTGGTTTGGAAATACCTTTTGCATTACTCTTCACATTCTATATGCAATCTACAACCTTTCACAATGATTTTATAAGATTGTATAATTCATCTCATTCGGCTCAGACATGATCAAGTATGAGCAATGATTCAACATGGTTGCATCAAAGAAAGTTGTCATGCGACATCAAGGTCACATTAACATCTCAAATGTCACGCCAAGGAACACATAAATTCAATTTTTTTTGAGTCAATACACATCATCATAGCCAATAAAAAGGGACGTTTATTATCGGTGGGTTTTACTTCGGTCTATGAGGTAAAATTGCAAAATTATAACACCTAATCAAATACATCATCCAATGACAAAAAAAAACTGGCGTGGACACCCCATCTAGTTGACAGCCACGGTTTTGTGACATCAGCCCAACTCCTCCTCTAGTGAAGGAGGAGAAAAGGACCAAAATGACATTGGTACAATCAATATAAAAATTTTAAATAAGATATCTTCATGTTGGTAGTAAAAGGGAGGCTCAGACATGTTGTAACAGAAGTTTAATAGCCTAAGATCAGCCATGGCTGCAATTCACAGTTGCAATAAAGAATAAATTGCCGTCAGGATTGCCTAGCCAAGATACAGATCAGATCCGGTCAGCAAACTTCTAATTTTGCTCTAAAAACAAAAAACACTTAATCATCGTCATCATGACCTCTCTCATGTCCCTAACCAAAAAAAATTTAGAAATACTTTCAACATGAAATTGTTCATGGTCATGTGCAAAAATCCATTTTCATCAAAAATATTTGCCAAAGTCAAACCTGCACTATAAAACCCATTTTCATCAAAAATAAAGTGAAACTTAAACTATAAAACCTAATTCCATCAAAAATGTCATTACACCCATTTCTTGAAGAATATAGCTTTTACTAACCTTAAATGGCAGCTTTTTTAAAGAGAAGCATCAACAGTTTCATTGCTTATGAAGGCAACCGTTCAAAACCTTCAAAAAATATAGTATACAACAATGAAATTGATAAGTGGTCACTAACTTGCAAATTGACAGCTTCACACCGCCCATCATATTCATCCGGGGTCAATAGGTATTAGTTAATAAGCAGGGTTGATGTACCTTATGTCAAATCTTTGGGAAAACCGGCGTATTATAGAAAAATTGTTCAATATTTGCCACTTTATATATATATATATATATGGTGAAATAATTCATTTCTATGCTTTCTTTTGAAGTACTCAAACATGATAATTTCCCTCTTCTTGATCATTTTGTTGCAAAGTTGTAAAGGTTTGTCATCCCATAAATACTAGACCATTATGAAATAAATAACTCATGAAGCTTTCTTCCATTCCTATACAACCAAATGATTTCCAACAACTGTAATAGGACAGATCCACAAAACTAATTTATTCATGTAAATACTCATATCTGATTTCATTAACAAACTAATAGCAATGCTGACATAGAAAGTGACCCATTTTGTACATGATGAAAATTATCAAAAAAACATATTAGAAAAACATATATATGACATGAGTGCTTTCCTTTAATCCTACCAATGAACATGACTAAGTACCAATGAAGATTAAATGAAGATTGGAAACTGAAAGATAAATGAAGAGTACTAATTACCTCAGAGATCTTTTTCTCTTCTATAAAACTGATTGAAACCTCGGCATGGCCTATGATGATTTCCACTGCACCAGTACCTACACGAAACAAATCATGTGAAAAGTACATTACTTCATCCGTATAATGCATTTATATTAAATATATACAAGTAAAAACTCAAAATACAATACTCAAATATAAATCCATGATACAAATCTTGTTTAATGGGTTTCCGTCGATAATTCTCATAGTCCTTGTTTTGTCACCGTATTCTTGGCAGTTTTGCATATGTGACAATCACTGCCCGCAAACATTCAAAGATTGATGAAAGGATTTAATATGTGTTAAGAAGATAAAGATATTTGATTAAATTGACTAAATTCAAATCTTGAAATTTTGAAAAATTGAGCTTCTTTTCAAAAGATTTCAAGGTCGTCTAAAGATTTAATAGCCAAAGCAGAAAACAAAAACTTAAACATGGACATTATTACCTCTTTGAGAACCTCCACCCTTTTCTTCCTTGCTATTTAATTCGACAAAAACCCTAAGAACTCCACTGATTGTGGTTTGTTACTTGCCGACCATCAAGTTCATCCATCAGGTTCTATAGTTCATCCTTCAACTTTTGAGCTAATGAACTAAGAGAGGAACTCACTTACAAATAATTTAGGTTTACAACCAACTTTGAGCTAATGAACCCAATGTTTCTATGGGACCTTATAATTCATCATATATTTATTCGGCTCAGACATGCTCAAGTAAGAGTAATGATTCAACATGGCTGCATCAAAGAAAGTTGTCATGTGACAACAATCACATTCACACCTCAAATGCCACGCGAAGGAACACATAAACTTAAGTTTGTTAGAATCAATACACATCATCATAGTCAAGAAAAAGGGACAATTATCATCAGTGGCTTTGTTTTGGTCTATGAGAAAGATATGAAAAGTTAGAACACCTAATCAATTATCATCAAATAGCAATTGTTCAAGAAGCAAGAAAACGTAATCGGATCCATTTGTCACCAAGGAATCAATCACAAAATTGTGACCAAATTCAACCAGCATCAAAGGTTCCAATCAAATTGCAATTTTTCTCAAACGAAAAATAAACCAAAAACACTAATCATATTGAACTCCAACTCAGAAGCCACGTCAAGGGCTTCAGCCCGACCCACAAATTTCACATCACCCCTGCAATTTGTAAGTCAAATTTGTAAGTACAATAAACAACTTGATTTCCCAACTAAAAATCCATTTCCCCAAAAAAACATAATTTTTGAATATATGATGAATTATTACAAACAGCCTGTCACAAAACTTTTCACAAACACTTGGTGTGCACCCACATAAATTCAACAAAAAGAAATAAAATTTTGTAAAAAAAAAAAAAAAGAAACTCAATTCACATATAAATAACACTAATAACATCATAACAAACAATGATTCAAAAAACAAAACTGTGAAATCTATGAAAAAGATTAAACCCAAAGATGAAAAAGATGGTATGAAATTAAATATAAAAGCCCAAAGATGAATACAAATATATATGTCAAAAACAGAAAATACCTCATGATGAAAACCGTATCTCATATCAGCAGTATCTGATCAACATACACAACTCAGTTGGTATCTCCATACATAAAAAGGTAATAGATATAGATATACAACCGAAGAAGAAAGGGAAATGTGAGAAATAGGGGCACATGAAAGAAAGTGAGAATGAGAGAAAGAGGAGCACATGAAAGAAAGTGTGGAAGAAAAATAGATCTGACACTTATTTCTCTCTCCATTCTCCCTCCATACACTTTTCTTTCTACTTTCAAAATTCAAACGCCCGCCCACAATGTATACAAAAATATATACAAATACACATAGTATAAACACCATCAAATACCTAGCAATTTTATCACCCCATGACATCAAAATCCTATGTGGACTATCCCTCTTGTTGACAGCAGCTATTTTGTGACATCAGCCGAACTCCTCCTCTAGTAGAGGAGGAGATGAGTATAGATAACTTTTTAAAGGTTAATATTTGATGAAATTATTATATCCAATTTAGAAACAAACTATCAAAAAGTCTAGGTCATGATAACAATAATCCTACGGGTTTCTATCATTCTAGACTAATTTCAATCAACTCGGATGGTAAAAGTAAAAAAATAACTATCAATTCAAAATTAGTTATTTTCATTAAAATTTGTGGTAGTTATACAGATTCCTTTACTGACGCCATTACAAAGTCACCAACCTGAAAAACAAAGTCACCAACAGTTAAAAAGTGTATCAATTTTTTGTGTTTTACACTTTCACCCCATCTTTATCAAAAGTTTAGTGGAGAAGTAGTTTATTATTGCACCTCACCAAACTATGCAATTATGCATGTGGGCCTTTTTTCATGGATCAACATGACTTAAATACTACCAATTAATTAATCTTCTCCCACTCCCACTAAATGACAAACCAACCTTCATTCCCTCCCTCCATATTTCTTGATCCAACCAACCTTTTTCAGTTTTTTGGTTCCAAATATTTCAAAACATGAAGAAATAGAAAAAGCACACAAAAACACAAACACACACATTTCTAACTTTTTGCCGCCATCAAGAATGCTCATCTATACTTTCCCTACTACCCACCTTCTCAACAACACATCAAACACAAAACTATGAATCACACAAAAGGTTTTTACCTTTTGATGATAAATCAATGGAAAATAAGAAAAGATCCTTCTTTGCTGTTTTATCTTTTCTCTTGATTCTTTTAATTTCTTTCAACGGAGCTTCTATCTTCTCCATAACCATACCGGAAAATGTCGCCGGAGATTCAAGAAACTTGGTTTCTGTATCATCATCATCTTTGTCAAACTTGATGTACTCACTTGAAGAAGAAGAACAAAACCCATCTGTACTTTCAAATACCCATTTCAAATCACATGAAAACTCGGTCACCGGCGCCGGAGATTCTTTTGTACAACGACAAAATGAGCATGTTTTTGTAGTGAAAAAAGAAACCCCAGATGTAATTTCAAACACCCATTTGCCCCTTTTGCGTAAATCTCATAGTTTACAATTTGAACCAGATGCTTTTCCAGGAAAAAATAATAAAAAAGTATTGGAAGCGTTGACTTTTTTGGAGTCAGTTGACCGGCGCCGGCCAGGGGAATTCCGGGAAAGAGTGAAGGAGTTTTTTAGTAAGAATGAAACTTCTTGTAAGGTTCGTTTCTTTATGACATGGATTTCATCATTAAATTCATTTGGTAAAAAAGAAGTTAAATCAATTGAGACATTATTTAATACACATCCAAATGGATGTTTATTAATAGTTTCAAATTCAATAGATTCAATTAATGGTAGACACATTTTAAAACCCTTTATAGAAAAAGGTTTTAGAGTTACCGCGATTTCGCCTGATTTAAAGTACTTATTTAAGAACACGATGGCAGAATCTTGGTTTGTGAAGTTGATTAGAGATGAAGTTAACACTGGTTATGTCCCATTAGGCCAAAACTTGTCGAATTTGCTTCGATATTGTTTGTTGTATAAGTTTGGAGGTGTTTATATCGATACAGATGTTATTGTGTTAAAAAGCTTCTCAAAGTTAAAGAATTCAATAGGAGCACAAACTTTGGATTTGAGCACAAAGAATTGGAGTAGATTGAATAATGCAGTAATGGTTTTTGATAAAAGGCATCCATTAGTTTATAAGTTTATAGAAGAATTTGCATTAACTTTTGATGGAAACAAATGGGGTCATAATGGTCCTTACTTGGTTTCACGGGTAGTGTCAAGGCTGGAAGGTAGGCCGGGGTATAACTTTACGATTTTACCCCCAACGGCGTTTTATCCTGTGAATTGGAATAGGGTCCGAAACCTTTTTCGTGGGGCTAGAAATGAGACTGATGCAAAATGGTTAAGGGGTAAATTCAGGCAGATTAGAAGCCAGAGTTATGCTGTTCATCTTTGGAATAAGCAGAGTCGAAAGCTTCAGATCGAAGAGGGGAGCATTTTGGGAAAGATTTTATCGAATCGTTGTGTTTTCTGCAATTCATCTACAAATAGCAATGTAAGTACACAGTTTAGTAAAACTTGAAAAATCTTTTTATCTTTTTGTTATTAATGTGGTAACGAATCAAGTCAATTCAATCCACATTTAGATTAGAATAGAAATTAGATGAAAAAGAAGAAAAGCATACAAAGATCCAAGCTTGTAGTGTTGTTAATTTTTTGGTTTGGGTACAAGTTAAGTTAATTTTAAGAAAGGAGATTTGGTCATTTGTTTTGTATAATTTTGGAAAGCAAACATGGGATGTTCCTATATGGTTGTGTTTCTGCATCTTATGGATGTCTATATTTTTTCTTTTTATTAAGATTAATCAACCCTAGTGTGTTACCCATTTAGATGCAAGTATTTTATAACTATAAATATCTAAAGTAGTGTAGCACTTTTATGTGTTGGAAAGCTTTAAATTGTCTTATGAGCTAATAAGCTCAACAAGTAATTGGAGGTTTGAAGTATGAAATCTTTTACACGAACTTTACTTTCAAGTTTGAGATGATTGTATTTGAACCATGTGAATTTAGTAGGCTACAAGCACACCGTATTTTATAGCATTGCCCCTTTTTTAAAAAGGTTAAAAAATATGTACAAAAGGTACAACAATCATTATGTATTTATTGATATATGGTATGCATTCATCTTGTCTTCTATATGTACCTTCTATGTTTAGCATGACTTCAGTAACAACCAACATCTATCTATATAGTGCATTCTTCAGTTAGCTGGTAGTATTTTATGGTCCAAATGTTCTAACTAAAGTAAAATTTGATACTCAGTTATAGTAAACAACACTCACCTAAGAAGTTGTACCATCATTTTGAACCGGGTCACTTATTTACCCGTATGTTGGGAAGTGATTACATTTATATCATCACCGGACCAGAGGATTTTCACCAATTTATCTTCTTTTTTTTATTTTTTATTTATTTACATGTGATACTTATATCGCAATATAAGCAAAAGTCACTTTAAACAGTTTATATATTTATAAAAAATTATACATTATGGAAATATATGGTAGAATTATTATTATATATTACCGGAAACCTACCTTCAAGGCTTCAAGGTTAAGTGCATCTTAGTTTTTTGTGATTTATCTACCTTGTATAAATGGTTGAAAAGTTGGCGATATATATAAAGATGGGTATATAACACTAGTGTTATAAGCATGATTAATTGATATGTTAATGATCAACTTTGGTAATAAAATGACCCTTTGTTAGGGATGGTTTCGGTATGGTACCGGTAAAACCGTACCGAAACCGAATTCACCAAAAACTCAATCCCGATACCGTACCGAATCTACCGGTTTCGGTACCGAGATTTTCGGTATAGTACCTGTTTTTTTTTTTTTTGAGCTTTAGCTAATGACGTAGGCAATTTAGTTTACTTACCAACCATGACTTCCTGCAACTCACCACCATCCATGCGATTGCTTTCTTGCAAATCAAATACTATTTTTATATACATCACAGTACATTTGTATTATTAAGAAACCAAATCTAAAACAAATCACGAACTATAAGTATTAATTCTACTCAAAATTGGATGTGTATTTAAAAAGGTGATATGATCTCGATGGATGAAGTATATGAACTTCATTTGAAAGTTAATTATTTATGTCAAGAAATGGTATAGATTTTGTTTTTGGATAGGCAAATTTCATAAACAGAAGAAGAAATGGTATAGTTAGAGTGTCAAGTAGCCAAATGCTCAGACGTTGTCAAACCCACATTCTGTTGTATGTTATATCTTTTCTCAACAATGGAGTACCGAATAAACTATCCATGTTGTTGAAAAATCGGTATCCATATCGGTTTTCCTGTACCAAACCGATTAGTACCGAAACAAAAAATGACCAAAACTAAATACCGATACCGATACCGAATCCCTATAGGTACCGGTACCAGTCCGATTTCGGTATTTTGGTAATTTTGCTCTTCCCTACCCTTTGTAGACAACTCAGCTATATCTTGTGAGCTACGTACTGACTTGAAGTTAACCGACCCGTGCCCACATAATTGAAGTGGTCCATGCTGTACAACAATTACACCACATGGTACAGTTCAAGCGTCTTGCAAATGCTTATCTTGGATTAGATTTTGGATGTGACATTGGTTTAGTACCATGTCCACCATGATGTGCAGTGGCGGAACCAGGATTTTTAATTTAAGGTTGCCGAATAGTTTTCATGATACTAATGAGCATAATAGTTATACTATAAAATTAAATTGTACTAGTCTGAGGTTGCCAATTACCTATAAACAAAATAAATACATAAAAATAGTACTAGAATTATAGAGTTTTATAGATATTGTAAGGTTGTCATGGCCACCACATAGCTCCATCACTGATGACATGTGCAAAAGATGGGGTTTGTCTTCTCAATACATAGCTCCATCACTGATGACATGTAAACGATGGTCACTGCTTTACATTGAGTAGTAGGTTTGTGTTTGAGTTCGATAACTACTATTGTCGAACTCAATCACTTTAATGAGCTCCAAATCAAATTAATGGCTTGTTAAAAGCTCGGGTTGATCTCAACCTATACAAAGAGACATCTTATTCTGCCAGCTATAAGCCTATAACGAGACACTATATGTGGTATTGTGTTAACCATATGTGGAAATAGAAAATCGATAATACTAATGAAAAGATCAAGCAGTCCATACAATTACAAATTATCAAAATATAAAATCTATGAAAAAAATCTTTAAGATATGATACATATCAATATACCATAAGTTGAGATGCAACACTGAAAATATATACGGTACCAAACAATATGTTATGTGGGGAAAGAAAAATCATGATGATGTAGGGTTCGGATTCCATGTTCATGAACCCGAAAAAGTTGATGTAACATTGGCTTTATGTGACACTACTACAAAAGCGATTTCTTCTATTATTATTGTTATTATTATGGAGGAAAAAACTGTGTAAAAAGATCTATATCTATTAAAACGGAACTAATATTATGTGGAAACTAAAAAGTCCTTTCCAACCATGTAAAACTAAATTATGTCTTTTTGTAGTAGTATGATGATTTCTTCACCACCACTTTGAATTGTTTACACATGTTCATAAAGCATTGATTATCATAAAGTAAAAAAGAAAGAAAAGGGTATTGTTTATATAGTTGTAATAAGTCATGGTAATTATAACAATAAGAGATCTGCTTTATTAAAGGAAAAACGTTTGATGATGATTCCACACTGATTCGACCCAATTTCATTATCCAAAGGACTTTAACCAGATGATGATCTGTCAATGCAATAAGACGGTAAACATTTCAATTTTCTAGTCCCCAGGCTGGTAAATATTCACAAGATGTATGTATACAACTTTAACCCAATTAAGGACCAATCTATCGTTGAGAAAATAAAACTACGTACCTAGTTATATGATAAGGAAACTTCCCTTAAATAGCAAATGAATTTGGAAATCTCTCTTGAAGCATTCATATATCTCGACTTAACGCCTCTTCTTTGTTTAAATTCGATATCCCAATCCATCAAACGTGATACTATATGGCACTCTTCACCGACTAAACTTCTTAAGATTTTTTGATCGAGATGGCTCGTGATGTTTACTTAATAGTACTTATTATCGACTCTTTTACTGACAAATACCTATCGATTTGGCATTATATATATAGCATCTCATTGATTCCGATGTAGTCTATTAAGAGAAATGGCCCAGTACACTGAAACATACATAGCCCAATAAGTTATTCAAATGGCTTACAATTTTATTAACATTAAAACCCTAACGGAGGCCCAAGTAAGTTGGGCTGGAAGAAATAAAATAATCAGCCGCAAAATACGTTAACCCCGTTGTCAATTTCTTTACCGAAGTCTTCGAAACCCGCGTTTCACAAATGATCACTAATGATCACGAGCATGATAACCACGCAATGCGACGGTGATAACAGTGACAGTGATGTGGTGGCATCGACGGATGGTGACGGCGCTGACGACGCTGATGGTGGCGGCAGATGCATCAAGTGGTGTAGATATTTGAAATAATGATATTTGATTTAAAAGAGTAGTGAATATCTTTTAAAAAAATAATAAAATGATTGTGTAAGTTAATTCATTAAGGGTAAAAATGGTAATTTCGCATGTCCCACAAATCTTAACTTTTCAAGATAGGGTATAAGTTTTATATAGTAGTATTAGACGGATGCTAGCACGATGCGACGGTGATGGTGGTAGTGACAAAGGTCTGACGGCAGCTACGGTGGTGGTGGCGTGGTGGTTAATGTAAATTAATTGATGTAAGAGGGTTAATTTAATTCTTTAAGGGTTGGAGAATCTATGTTAAGGTATTATAGGTAAATAGGTGAAGATATTTAAATTAGTGAATATAGAAGAGGGATAATATGGTCATTTCAAAATCTTAAATATTTAAAAGGGGAGGAGTTAGTTTGCTTTATAAAGTAGTATAGAATTATAGATATAGATAGATGTATTTGTCAATAACTTTTCACTGTATATATAAAGACAAATTATTTTAAAGATTTATAAAATTGTAAAAAAAATTTAAAAATCTTTTTTGAATTAAAATTATTTATTATGATTACTTAGGCATGTTTATATGATTATATAATTGTTTAGAGAAACCATCGAGCCTATTGTTGAGCAATAATCGGGTTTGACCCAACCACAACTAGTTTTACCTGTTTTTGGGTCAAATGTAGATTGTTTTTTAGCGGTTTTTTCCGGTGTTGTTTAGGCAAAAAAAAAGGGGAACCTGGCTCGATTTGAACTAATACCTACCCGACCGAAAACCCAAAAAATTGAAACAGGTATTCAAACATCATCGAAAACCCGAACCGGTTTTGGTTAAACAGGATTTTCCCGGGTAAAAACCAATTTTTTGAAAAATCCAAGTTTCTGGACATGCTTATTAATCGAGCCTTTACCATTTTTTCAGGCACCACTGAAGAGGAATCCATTTTGTTGCAAGGTGATGGGGGCATTTACATCTAACAGAGTTAATATCACATGTAATATTAAGTACAAGTTTTAAAATAACCATGAAACCAAACCGGGAGTATAATCATACAACGGATTGATGGTCCTAAATATGAGATAGCTTGGTCTTTATGGGTGAGGGTTTTTCTCACGTCTCTTCATGTAATTGGTGTGAGTTTTTTTTATACCCTTTTTGCAATCTTCGCAGTTCATGTCTCAAGAGGTATTTAGGAGTCCACTTCTATTTCGTGTTTGTTTTCCTAGATAATTTAATTGTAATTGTACTTTTGTTATGTCATTGAGTGTTTTGCTTAATGAATTTTCCTTTAATACTATTCTACTATTTTAAAAAAATTTGCTTTCTAAAGGCTTTAAAAATCGGTTTCTATGATTTATTTTTTTACATTCTTCTTTCCATTTAAAGTGTCATGTTTTAGATTTTAAAAGTCAAAATTTTCTTACTTTGACCTTAGTTAAAATAGTTTGTGTTTGATAATACTTGATGTAAATTTTATGAATTTATTGTGTTTTAATTAGTATAATTTTTATTAAGTTTTATATAATACAAGAAAGTATATATTTAAGGTTAAAATTTATAGAAAAAAAGACTTTGAAAATTAAAAGGTGAAGTTGTGAGGAAGGAATAGCATGAGATTACTTAGAAGACAAGGATACCGTCGATTAGGGGCTGAATACACAACAACATGACATCCTACGGAATCCACGTATTTGGAATTGTCAATGTCATTATCAATCAAAAGGATTTTCACAAATGTGTCACTATCCTATCCTATCCTATTGTGACTGCACTTGCCACTAGGCGACCTTATTTCTCAAAAATAAATATAAATAAATACTCGTATTACGGAGTAATAAATCATCAAACGGATTTTCACACCTTTATTTCAAGGCAAACTTCAATCACCGCAACATAATAAAACTAGTATCATCTTTCAATTATTTCCTAACAAATCGAATTCGGCCTTTAAGTCTTGCATATTGAGGAGGTCTTATAAATTGATTGGTGGTCTATTTAAGTTTCGTAATGAAGGAATCTTTTATCTTGGGATTCATCGAAGCGAAGTCTTGTTTAATTCGATTAGCCCTTTTTCTATTGAATCTCCATTAAAAATACACTAATATGTTTTTCCTGAGTTAGGAATAATCCACTTTTAATTACGTAATTGTGTTCTTCCTGAGTAGGTTGAATTTTTCTTTATCGACTTTGTTTATAAATATTTTATGTTTTTAATAATATGTTGTTGTTCTAGAAAAAATAAAACCAGTATCACAGCATTTAAATTGGACATTGGACCGTCATTTATTAAAAAGTTCTTAAAAGTATATCTTTTTTTTTTCCTAACTATATACAATTTTTGAAATAAAGTTTTTAAATTAATTAAATTAATTTTTATTATTTTAATAATAAAAAAAATGTGACGTATTTATTTTAATCTCTTTAAAAAGTGTTCTCAATCTAACTTTATAATATATGGCGGAAACTGAGTGTGATTTAGATTAATTTTTAATGAGGTTTTAAATTAAATCAGCTTAAGTAGACTACGAAATCAAATGCAGCTTTGTTGAGCTTTCTGTGTATGTCAATACGAAAGATCCAACCAAATTCTGATTGTAACTTTATTAAATTTATTTTATTTCTTACTTCTAAATAAGCATATGGGTTTAATAAAATATTATATCAAAGACTCGATAGCAAGTTGCGGTTGCACTTTTGAGTTGGTTGAATATGACGATTTGTTAAAGTAGTGTATTAATGTACGCGCAATGCATGGTTAATAATGATTTTTCAAAGTTTTTAGATTATGGTGTAATCAAATTTCGATAATCATGAGTTTACAATTCATCAATAAATCGAAGGATCATCATGTATATATTGTAACAGATTTTTTTTTTTATTATTATTATTAACTGTAACATTGGGCTTAATTAAGGACATAACTCTTCGTATACCCGACTTCAGTTTAGCCAATTAAAAATCACACCCAATTAATTGGAAGAAACCTATATAAATGAGAAAACCCAAAACCCATGACCAAATGATGGTTTGTCGGCAACTTGTAACAATGGCTCTTGTGGAACACACGCCCACGTACAAATCAATGGTGGGAAGGTAGATAGTGAGGTTGCAAAAGAAAAACATGTTAAAAACTGACCACTGATCGAGACCTATAGATGATATTTAGCAATTTATTTTCTTTCTTATGATTTTACCCCACAAAACTTGAGTAATTGGAGAGCATGCCTTCAAATAAATCGATATGCCATTTGGCTTCATGGAGGATCATCATCAGTTCATAACATATTAATGGTATATATATATGTACTAGAATAATATCAGAAGTGAAACCACTTTTCACTAATTTTTTTTATTTCGAATAAGAGTAATGTAACAAATTATCTTTACTTTACGTGTTTTTTTTTAAAAAATAAATAAATAATGATTGCGTTTTACGAAAAACAAAATACTCATAATTCATACTCGTATTATACCTGTTATTTGTATTAACCAAGAATATATTACATAAGACAATATGTTTACATAATGTTTATCATCATTAACTAATTGATATAAAATTAAATTGGTGATCATAAACCATTTTATGTGTATCAACATTAAAGGAATGATTTGCTTATCTTAGAAGTAATTCGAAAATAATCATGAAAATATTTAGATTAAGCTCTATGCAACTGAGTAAAACACCATCACTAGCTAGAAAGATACAAAAAAAAAACTCATTTTTATTCTATATCAGCATAAATATTTTATTTGATTTAAATACGATCGATATATATGATTCTGTTAGAATAAAGTATAATAAAACATAAATTTTATACTCATAATAATATTTCATTTTTTAATATACAAGTGTGGGGTTAACAAGACCGACCAAGATTGATTTCCTGCAGTCTCATGTGTCGTTTTCAGAGAATTTTGTGTGTTAACAGATATACACAATTTAGGATTGCTAATTGATTCTTTCTTCCATTACTAATATAATTATTATATATATATATATATATATTGACAAGTGAATTTTAACTCAGACACATATGATGTGTGCTAATCACACAACGAAAGGATCTCATACTAAGCGGATCTTAAATAGTCTTTCTCACCATACCACATCCTTTATTGGAATTACCGTCGAGGAGAACCTACCAAGGCTTGAACTCGAGACCTTGGAGTAAACTCCTCGGGGCCCCGCATAACAGGTTTAGTGAAACATCCCTGGCCACTGGGATTTAACCAAGTGGTTTAATTATTGATTTACATAACTTTTAATTATAGATATGTTATTAATATATAGCAGCAAAAATATATTTTTTATATACATGTGTTATACAATTCGAAAACGATACCCATAACCTATACAACGATAATGGGAGCTCATATTAATATCACATGAACTAATAATTTATCACAATTGCTATTGTCAAGATATTGTTGTATATGTATCAAATTGTACATAGCGTAAATTCATAATTTTTCAAGTGAAATAAAATTGATGGTAATTATACTATTCTTTGTTCCGTTATTTATATTATATATATTACCTTTCTAAAAAGATAAAAAAAATTGATGGTACAAGTTTTAAACTAACACCAAATAAAAATTATGCTAGATATGCGGCGCGCGCGCGCACACACACACACATATATATAGAGTTTTGTTTATTTACATCCTTAATTTTTCAAGGATCTCAAGGGCTTAATCTTAGCCCTTGGATCATTCTCATCAATGGTGGAAATTAACATTGACCCCTAATTAAAAATAAAACACGGAGGGGTATATTCGTAATTTACACTAAAAAAAATAAGACTCTATCTTTCATTTATCTTCTTTTCTTTTTCTCCTGATCAAAACACACACACACACACACACACACAAACACACACTCTCTCTCTCTTCTACTCCTTGGACAGTAACCACCACCAACTTATCTGACCGCCGTCGCCGCCACCACCACCACCACCACCACCACTAAAATCTGGATCTTCATTTCAAACCACTAGCAACAACAACAAATAAAAGATGATATTTTAGATATTATTAAAGTGATATTTTATGTAGTTTATGTTTTTAATATAAAAAATGGACAAACAAACCATTTTTATCCATGATTTGTAGTCTTTTTCTCTTATTTTTGTTTTTTCATATGATAAGAAATTGTATTATTGGTTGTTGTTGTTTAAAATTTTTATAATGAGTTTTGCCCACAAAGTGTTTGATGAAATGTCTAAGCCAAAGTGTATGTACTAAATCAAATTTCGAATATGAAAGTGTATGCTTAAAATCATTTTTGATTTTATATATGATTTGTTTAAGGAAGTCATTTGCTTTAACTAAAATAAAATCATATATGATTTTGTATATGTTTTCCCCAATGCATACGTAAAATCATTCTTATGGATAATTCAAAAATGATTTTGTATAAATATGAATAAAATCAAAAATGATTTTGTATGGATAATTCACACTATGTTTAAAATCATATATGATTTCAAACGGTTATATTTTTATGCAACTTATTTTGGTTTTGACTCGATGTAATATACAAAATCATAAATGAGTTTCTAAAGTTTTCCTCTAATGTATGTGTAAAATCATTTTTGATTTTGCATAGGTTTTCTAAATGATGCATAAAATCATTTTTGATTTCGTATTGTTTTTTTATGAATGAGATGGAAGTTACCTAAATGTCCTACACAAAATCATATATGATTTGGTATACTTGGTTGACTAATTACGACTAAAATCATATATGATTTTGAATAGGATTAATGATATCGAACTCGGATTTTACTTTGTAGTTTAGGGTTTAGGGTTTGAAGTCGTAAGGTACGACTTCAAACCATAAACCCTTAAGCGTACCGTATGGACCCGTCCCCCTCTTGTAGGTTTTAGTATTTTAGGGTTGAGGATTTAGGGTTTTAGAATGTAACTTTCCCCTCGGGTTTTACTTTGTAGCTTAGGGTTTAGGGTTTGAAGTCGTAGGCTAACCCTACCACTTCAAACCATAAACCCTTAAGCGTACCGTATACATCTGTTCCCCTCCTGTAGGCTTTAGCCTTTAAGGGTTTAGCATTTAGGGTTATATTTTATAGGGTTTTCATATTGTAGCTTAGGGTTTAGGGTTTGAAGTTGTAGGGTTAACCGGGCTAACCCTACCACTTCAAACCATAAACCCTTAAGCGTACCGTATACATCCGTCCCCCTCCTGTAGGTTTAGCATTTAGGTTTTAGATTATTCCGAGGTTTTTATATTGTAGCTTAGGGTTTAGGGTTTGAAGTTGTAGGGTTAGCCCACTTCAAACCATAAACCCCTAAGCGTACCACATACATTTGTCCCCCTCCTGTAGGTTTTAGCATTTTTGTTTTTTATATGATAAGAAGTTGTATACATGGTTGTTGTTGTTTAAAATTTTTATATGAGTTTTGCCCACAAAGTATTTGATGAAATGTCTAAACCAAAATGTATGTACTAAATCAAATTTGATTATATATGTATTTACTGATTGTACAGTCAATCATATACTTGATTGTACATATATCTATTTTAAAATATGAATTTGTTAAATTTGTGTTTTGTAACTTTGTTTGTGCAATCAAATTTGATTATGTATTGAGTTTGTAGTTACTTGTGTGTTTGTGACTATATGTCTATAATCAAATTTGATTATGTGTTGATATTTTAGTGATTTCTATTTTTGCAACTTTATGTCTAGAATCGAATTTAATTATATATAGAGATTTTAGAGATTTTGATTTTGTAACTTTGTTTGGACAATCAAATTTGATTTTGTATTGAGTTTATAGTTAATTTGATTTTGTGACTATATGTCTAGAATTAAATTTGATTATATGTATTGATATTTTGATTTTGTAATTTTGATTTTGTGACTATATGCCTACAATCAAATTTGATCATGTGTTGATATTTTTTGGGATTTCAGTTTTTACAACTTTATGTATAGAATCAAAATTGATTATGTATAGAGATATTAGACAAAACAAATGAGCTCCATATCAAGAAACCTATTCAATATCAAATTTAATTTTATGCATATGGTGTCAAAGTTATACAAAATCAAATTTGATTTTATGCATACATTTAAACAAAACAAATTTAGCTCATACCAAACAACCTACACAAAATCAAAATTGATTTTACGCATACGGTTTCAAAAACCTATACAAAATCAAATTTGATTTTGAATAGCTTTAATGATACCAAACTCATTTCTTTTGTCTAGATGTATGAATAAAATCAAATATGATTTTGTATGGGTATTTCACACTATATGCTTAAAATCATTTTTGATTTTTAAATGGGTTTCTTGGTATGTAACTCATTTTGTTTTGTCTCCATGTGCTATACATAGCTTTTCCCCAATGTATGCGTAAAATCATTTTTGATTTTGAATAGTTGATTTTGAATAGGTTTTCAGACTTTATGAGTAAAATCAAAAATGATTTTGAATAAATTTCTTTTTAAGGAAGCCATTTAGTTGACTCAATGTGCTACACAAAATCATATATGATTTTGTATACGAATATTTTCTTGACAATGTATGCGTAAAATCATATATGATATTGTATACGCTTTTCACACTATATGCATAAAATCATTTGCCTTGTCTCAAAATACGTAAAATCATATATGATTTTCGATAAATTTTTCATAGTGTATGCTTAAAATAAACTTTGATTTTGAATAAGTTTATTTGTACGGAAGCATATACAAAATCATATATGATTTTGAATATGTTTAATGATACCGAACTCACTTTTTTTTATCTAGATGAATGAATAAAATCATATATGATTTTGTATAGGGTTTTGACACTCTATGCGTAAAATCATTTTTGATTTTGAATGGTTTTCTTTGTATGGAACTCATTTGGTTTTGTCTCAATGTGTTATAAAAAATCATATATGATTTTGTATAGGTTTTCTTCAATGTATGCGTAAAATCATTTTTTGATTTTGAATAGGTTTTGTCACAATGTATGCGTAAAATCATTTTTAATTTTGAATAATTCATTATATATAGGATTTTCACACTGTAAAAGTAAAATCAAATATGATTCTAGGCATAAGAACACAAGTAACTAAAACCTCAATACAAAATCAAATTTGATTGTACAAAACAAAGTTACAAAACACAAATCTATAGAATCTATATACAAAATCAAATATGATTTTACACATACAGTTACAAAAACAGAAATTTCTATAATCTCTATACATAATAAACTATGATTATGAACATAAAAGTAAACAATAACAGATAACAAATTGAATTTGATGTTACTCATACATTTTCACAAAACAAATGGAGTTTATATCCAAAAACCTATACACCAATTTAATACAGAATCATAAAGTTGATTAAATCATATTATCAAACATTGATTTAGACATTTCATCAAACACCTTGTGCAATACTCAATCAAATGTGATTTGATATTAAATCATATATAAGAAACTTTGGTTCAGACATTTCATCAAACACTTTGTATGCAATATTGTACCAAACAACAAAGTCAATTGAATAATTAATAAAATTTAACAAGTTCAAATGTTAGAGTAAATCTAATCACATATTATCAAATTACATTTGATTATCACCTGAGAAAATTCGAATTTACATAACAAAAAATCATAATGTTCGTATTCAATACATCCTTCAATGATATTAACTTCTCAAGATCCATTGACGATGACTGATGAAGATGATGATGACGACGGAAATGATGGCTGTGCCATTTCGATTGGAACGTGACGGTGACCTAAACACGATGAGGGTAGTGGTGGTGGCGGCGGCGATGGTGGTGGTGGTGATTTCCCAAGAGGGGGAATGAGAGAGAAAGAGAGATCTCTGTGTGTGTGTTTGGAACTAGAAAGGAAAAAAGTGAGATAATGTGTCAAATGACGAAAATACTCTTCTGTGTTTTTTTTTTTTAAATTTCAATGAGTCGTAGATCTGTTTTGATCCAAGGGCTGAAATTTAGCCTTTGGGTTTCACCAAAATTTGTGTTTTCACATGAATACAACTCTATGTATATATATAGTGAAAAGTTATTTTGAGAACCATTTTTTTTTTGCGAGAACCTTTAAGAACTTTTCAAATCAAGCCCAATCGATGATTATTCTTTACATGAAAATTGTTTTTTGATAGTTTTCTGAATAACTTATGTGTAATTTTGAAGTTTATAATTGTGTGGAGCATGGATTATCATCCGTTATACAATTATTTGGAGATTTGGATTCTTGATCACATGTGCACGAATATTGCTATGATTACATGTGATCAACTTGCATACATGTGATCATAGCAATATTCGTGCACATGTGATCAAGAATCTAAATCTCCACATAATTGTATAACGGATGATAATTCATGCTCCACACAATTATAAACTTCAAAATTACACATAAGTTATTTAGAAAACTATCAAAAAACAATGTACATGCAAATAACAATCATCGGTTGGGCTTGATTTGAAAAGTTCTTAAAGGTTCTCGAAAAAAAAAAATTCTCAAAATAACTTTACCCTATATATATATAGGGTAACATTCCAGTGAGAACACTTAAAAAACATCATTTTGATGCATTAAAAGTCCATAAAACTGACATAGTGCTTAACTAATTATCATTATTTAAGTATGTAACAACACCCCATCTGTCAAAATTGAGAAAATCACGTTTTTTGTTTTGTGCATCCATCTTGGATGCATATTCATCAAAACGATGCATCCAACAAAAAACTTGATTTTTTCACTTTTGACGGATCAATGTGTTGTTAAACACTTAAATAATGATAATTAGTTAAGCACTATGTTAGTTTTATGGACTTTTAATGCATCAAAATGATGTTTTTTAAGTGTTCTTACCGTTCTTATTTTAAAACTGTTCTTATTTGATTGCTCCCATATATATATATATATATATATACTTTACATATCAAAATCATCTCCGACGAAAATTGAGAAATATATATACAGTATATGTAGGTAGGGGAAAAGATTGGCATATTTGAAAAATGGCCACAATATCTAATTTAATATTCTCAAAGATTTTAATTGATTATGTTTTGGTGCTATCTCAATATCTACAGGTACCTTTTCCTAAAAATTTTGTTTATACATAACGACCTTTAGGGGGCAAGATGACCGAAACTGTAGGCTTTTCTGATAACGAAAGTTAAGAACTTATTTCCAACAGTAGTTAAAGATTATCAAGTAATTAATTACCCAAATCATGAAATATTAGAGGAATGTTATATATTCATCATTTTAAAATAAGAATGGTAATAACACTTAAAAACATCATTTTGATGTGTTACAAGTCCATAAAACTAACATAGTACATAACTAATTATCATTATTTAAGTGTTTAACAACACATTTGTCCGTCAAAATTGAAAAAATCACGTTTTTTGTTTCGTGCATCCATCTTGGATGCATATTCATCAAAATGATGCATCCAACAAAAAACGTGATTTTTTTTTATTTTGACGGATCAATGTGTTGTTAAACACTTAAATAATGATAATTAGTTATGCACTATGTCAGTTTTATGGACTTTTAATGCATCAAAATGTAGTTTTTAAGTGTTCTCATTTATTCTCATTTTAATTTGGTTCTCATTTGATAGTCACCCTATATATATATATGATGATTGTGCAATTATCTCTAAATCTATACTATATTATAAATCAAATAAGGTTTCAACTTTCAATTTCAACAATATACATATGATAACCATATATTAAGACTAAGAGGAGTGGGAAGAAGGGTAGGAGGGGGCGACTTGTGCCATGTGGCATGGAGGGTAAAAAGAGTTGCCCCTCAAAAAAGGTGGAAATGAGTGGGTTTTTAAGTAAGGGGCGACTTGTGCCATGTGGCACTTTCAATGATTGATTTTAATGATTAATTTTATTTTTGTTTTAATTTTTTATGATTTTCATATTATTATAAAAATAACAAAATTTCTATAAATAGTAAAATAAAATACTAACCATTAAAATTCAAATCCAACACATACAAATTAAAACATAAAAACCACACATCAAACACATAAAAAAAAATTATTCGATACACAAACACAAATAAATAACTAATAACTAATCATCATCGCTAAAGTAGTCATCGACTTCCAGTGGCACGTATGGTGGATGATTTCCCCTCTTGTTTTCCCAAAGATGATCTACCAAATCCGCTAAGAGCATGTTGTAGGTTTGGCTATTTCGTACGGCTTGTGAATTCGCGATCCGTTGCTCCATTGAAGTTTGTTGTTCCCAATACGTCGGGTCTAGTGTCGCTCGGCAAAGTAAAGGCGGACCAATCGCGCGTATGCCTCTTCACGTCGACGTTCCAGAACCGTTCTTCTTCTAGGCGAAAGTTGATCTTCCTCGTCTTCCGCGGCTTGAATCATAGTAGTAACCGTCAAAGCAACGGTACTAAGAATAGCGTCGTCGAGATCGATTGAATCATCGGATGAAGAGGGTGATGGAGGATCCATATCCGTAATATATGTATATATTTATGTAAAAATGGAAGAAGATTTATGTGTGTGTGTGATGATGTTTTGTATATATGTATATGTTTTGTTAAAAATGGAAGAAGATGAAGATATATATAGGAAGGGGAAAATTAAAAAAAAAATAAAATAAAATAATTAGCCGTTAATGGCATTGGAAAGGGGGAAAAATTCTTGAAGTTTGGAGTGGTCAAAGGTGGAACGGGCGAGGGGAAGAAGTCGGGCAAAAGGGAAGTCGGTGGACCGGGGTGGTGTGAAGGGCGACGTCGAGCGAAATGGGGCGAGGGTCGGGCAAAAAGCTAGCCACTCCGTTTAGTCTAATGTCCTACAACTTTCAACTTTCATATTCATCTCTCTACTTAAATTTCAACCAATCATTTTTTTTCTCTCTCATCAATAAATCATTTTATTCCCCTAATTCATTCAAAATATTTTATCTCAAAAATCGTACATCGATAAATCATAAAAACTACGAGTATATGGGTGTTTATAAAATTTCATTCTCTTTCATTAGAGATGTTATTCAATATACTTTCGACGAATTTTTAAATACGAGTGCGGAGCCCGTACGGCTAAAGAATTTGGCTATCACACTTTATGACCCATCACATCCTATAACCTATCACACTCTATGACCTATCAACCCACCATAGAGGTGTACAAAAAAACCGGGTTGGAACCGAACCCGAAAACGAAACTGAACCCGAAACTGGTCAACAACCGAGTTTGACCCAAACCAGCGGTTACAAACCGGTTTGGGTTTTCGGGTTTTATTTTCGGTTAGAAACTGGGTTGAGTTCGGGTCGGGTTCGGTTTTTGGTCAAAAAAACTGAGTCAAACCCAGCCAATAACCGGTCAAAGTTTGACCCCAAACCGGTTTCAAACCGGGTCAGGTTGGGTCAAACCCGGTTTTGGTTCCATTGGCCAAAAACCGATTCGGTTGGGTAGAAACCAGTTTTTGTTCAACTCTAACCTACCATCTCACCGCCGCAATGCGCGGGTACCGTTCTCGTATTTATAAAAGAGAAACCTTAATATAAAATAGGAGAAGTTTGGACCATCGGATACTCAACTGTTAATTAGAACCATCAGATCAGAATGATGATGTCATATACCATTTATAACTTTTTTAAATTTAATAAATTTAAACGAGATATGTCACCCGGGCGTTGCCCCGGGAGACATTACATTTGTTAACGATTTAATAAAAAATATTATTCAAGAGATAATGTGCCATAAATTTTTTGAAGAAAACGTGTATTATTCAAATTATTAAAAACTGACATCTGTCAATTAAAAAGTGAACTGTAAAAGTTTTGTTTGGAAGTGAAAGTCGTTCACATAAAAGTTTAGTGCTAAAAGTGTAAGAGACTTAAATGTTGTGGTGAAAATTAAAGACAATCAAAAAGTATAAAAACTTGGTGCTAAAAGTATAAAGGGTTAAAATGTTGTGGTCAAAATAAAATGAATAGAAAGTTTATTATTCTTTACAAGTTTTCTCATACATTTCTTTTTAATATATGTGTTAAAAATTTTGTTGCTAAAGTGTAAGAGGTTAAAATGTTGTATTTAAAATAAAAGATTATCAAAAAGTAGAAAAACTTAGTGTTAAAAGTGTAAGGGGTTAAGATGTTATGGTAAAAATAAAAAGATTAAAAATTTTACTATTATTAAAAAATATTTTAGTTTAGTGCTAAAAGTGTAAAGATTGAAAGTTTTGTGGTGAAAATAAATAGAACAAAAAGTTTACTAAAAGTTATAGTTTAGTGCTAAAAATGTAAAGATTGAAACTTATGTGGTGAAAATAAAATAAATAAAAAGTATACTATTCTTTACACGCTAAAAAGTATTATAGTTTAGTGTTAAAAGTGTAAAGATTGAAACTTCTATGGTGAAAGTAAAAAGAATAAAAAGTATACTATTACTAAAAAATATTATAGTTTAGTGTTAAAAGTGTAAAGATTAAAAGTTTTGTGGTTAAAATAAATAGAACAAAAGGTTTACTAAAAAGTATTATAGTTTAGTGCTAAAAATGTAAAGATTGAAACTTATGTGGTGAAAATAAAAGAAATAAAAAATATACTATTCCTTACACGCTTTACGATATTTTGTTTTTAATATATACTATAATATGGTAATTAATTTACAAGACTTGGTTTGTAGGAAAAAAAGCGGGTCGACCCACACCTGACCCGCTTCGACCCGTACCCGTTTGACCCGCATTCCTGAAATGACTCGCTTGAACTCGCATCTGGTTTGACCCGTTACCTAAACCCGTCTAACCAGATCATTTTGCCAGGCCTAGTAGTACTGCTATGACAACACCATACTTTATTTAACAAGAACATATATATATGTAAGCATTTTTTGCCATATTAAGTCTAAGTATTTTTTTTCCCCAGACCAAAATTGTTTCTATATGACACATTGCATGTTGTTGTACGTGGATTCTCATTAATTACAAAAAAAAAAACAAAAAAATCAATTGCCGGGTCCATTAGAATTATCGATCGATCTATTCTATTAAGATCAAATAAGATATATCAGCCTTTTAACTAACTCATGTACAAAATAAAATACCGTATTTCTGTAAGAAGGATGAAGAGAATATGGTCAAAGCTTCTTATTCTTTGTTTTCCAATGGTCATGGTTTTTAGAAATTAATAATGATATAAAAATGCATATGGTCATTTTTAAATAATCTTTATAGACTAGAAGAAAAGAGTATATATTATATACATACACATGGATCGGACAGTGTGGATGGAATGAGAAGAAGATATTGAGCGATCGAAATGGACACTTTACAGCCAACATCTATGAAACGAACACTATCAATGGTCTCTGTTCCACCTTAGTCTTTAAGTAATCTAATGTGTGGGGTGGTGGTGGTGGTTCATAATCTCCTCTCATCTTACACATAATACTAAAGACAACAGGATTGCATAATTTAGTTTGGTTTGTTGAATCAAATTTGACTAATCAGTATCCCTTTTTCAGTATTAATGTTGATTGATGTACTTATCTCTATGTTATAAAATATTTGTTCCTTCCAAATTTTTTCTAACTTTCAACTTTTCAACAATGTACACCTATTAATGCATAATGTACAATACATCTATATAAATTTCAACCACTCATTTTTCTCTCTCCTAACATCTCAAGCAATTATTTTTCTCTTTCTTCCATAAATCATTTTATTCTTTTAACTCATTCAAAATCTTTTATCTCAAAAACCGTATATCGATAAATTATAAAAATTATATGGGTGTTCTTAAAACTTCATGCTCTTTCATTAGAGCTGTCATTCGATATACTTTCGACGAATTCTTAAATCCGAGGGCAGAGCCCGTACGGTTAAGGCATTTGGCTATCACACTCAATGACCTATCACCTCTTATGATCTCATACTTTATGACCTATCACCCCACCATCTCACCGCCGTAACGCGCGGGTAATTTGTCTCGTATATAGTTAACTATATGCAGGTTAACCATTACTAAATGCGTTACTATATTGATTTAGGTTGAAATCGATGGCGTAGAATCATCTATACTATCTTATAATAATTATCACTTTCTGTCTCATTAAAGTGTTAGATGCAAAATTACCATTTTACCATTGATTAATTAATTTACATCATCAATCTCTTATATTTTAAAATATCTCTACTATATCTTTACATCAATTACTTACACCCACCACCAACAATAGTTCGTCACCATCACAACCGCCGTCACCACCACCACCAGTCGTCGTCATGACCAAACCGCTGCCGCATCGTACGGGTACAATGCTAGTAGCTTAAAAGTTTTATTCCGTACATTATTATTGAAAAGTGTAAATATTAGAAGGAAGGATTTTCTTCTGGTTACTATTGCATTTTTAAATTATAAACACTCCTACTTTGACCTACACACTCAAATAAATAGTGTAGCTAGCAATTAAGAGAGATTCTTAGACACATGCTCGCTCGATCACTTCTCAATTCTCAGCACCTTCCTAACTTACACATTCCCTGCTAGCTCTACCCCACCCGGCCTCCTCATCCTTATATCCTCACCTCATACTTTGTTTTTTCTCAGCATTTTCAACTTCTTTTCCCATATTATTTCCATTCTCTTCCATATTATTCTCTCTTTACTTTCATCAAATTCTGACCTCAAATTATTTTCTAACACAAATTATACCAAAAACAAAACACATGGGCATGAGTAGCAAACAAGTCTCTAGTGATCATCTTGAGCTCAGTTGGACTCAAAACATGTTAAACACATCAGAGACAACAACAACAATATTACCATCTTCATCAAACCTCCGCTCAACAAATACGAAACGATCATCGTTACAAACACAACAACCACCACCCGATGCCACCTTGAAGTGTCCACGATGCGATTCATCAAACACAAAATTTTGTTACTATAACAATTACAACAAAACACAACCAAGACATTATTGTAAAGCATGTAAGAGGCATTGGACTAAAGGTGGCACTCTTCGCAATGTCCCCGTTGGTGGTGGCAGAAAAAACAAACGTATGATCAAACGCCCCGCCAACAACGTTAACAACACCGCCACAATTGATCATCACAATTTAGGGCTGTTTGGAGATCGTCAGAAATACATATTTCCACAAGATGATAGTGATAAAGGTAATTTGTTATTTAAACAACCAAATAATGGTAGTAGTGAATTTTCTTGGGATTTCAATGGTGGTTTTGCTACTACTACTACTAGTATGCAACAACAACAAAATTTAGGGTTTTCAATACATTCAAGTTTGACATCCATGGATACAAACACTACTGCCACTATTCCAACTTCTTCTTATGCTCCATTATTGTTATCCGGTTTCAAAGATGATTCAACTGTCACCACAACAACAACAATGATGACGCCGAATTCTTCAATTTCCACGCAACCATGGACGATGCAAGCTCCAACACTACCAATTACTAACATCTTGGAACCAAATAATTTTTGGACATGGAATGACATTGATTATATGGTTCAAGGTGATCATAATATCAACAAACCCTTTGATGAAGGTCCTCATATCAAACACTAAAAATAATGGAGGTGAGATATTATAATTAACTTGACTATAAATTTAATTAGATGATTTTTTTTTTCTTTTAATTTGGGCTTTTAATTTGTAAGTAATTAATTATATGGGTGTACGTTTTGGATGTATACTGTTCTTTGAAGCTGTGGTTTCTTTTAGTATTTCAGCTTCATGGGCATTTAATTAATTATTTGTGTGATATTAAATTTATAAAATGTTTGTGTCATGAATAGATGATGACGAAAGAATACAAAATGTATAAGTGGGGTTACATATGGAAAATTTTGATTAAAATATAATTGGGGGTGATGTGCATGTGAAGGGACATGATCGGGGTCTTATTATACAGCTCAATTCATGGCCGGGTTTGAGTTGATGTTTAGATGAGAAAGAAAGATTCTTTTTGGAATTGTGTTTAATTTGCCCATTCTTCAATTGGAACTTGTGGGACAGTTTATGTTTTCGATCGATCGATCTGTTTTTATCTAAAATGTATATATGTAATCACATTTGTGTTTAATTAACTTATAAGTTATATGGATTAACTAAATATCATTTTACTTACGAAAAAGAAGCAATATATATAATAATGCACTTAGTTAATTAAGGTTAGAATGTTTGGTAATTATATACTATATATTATTATATATATTATCTAGCATGGAGCTTACAACACATATACATTACTTATAAAACATTGGTTCATTCCAATTTAAACATAGTAATTGATAACCTGCTTAAAATATACATTTTTTTTCCACTAATTTAAACGTTTTTAGCTAACATATCTATAATCTATGATACAAATTAAATTATTTATCGCATACATTTTTAAAGGCATCTCTACCACTTATTGTCGTTATCGTCACACCGCCGTATCACAAGTACATTTTTCTAATACATGCATTATCCATATGCACAACAATTATATATTTTGCAATATGATATGTTGGACTTTTAAAGTTGATATCAGAACATTTTCAAAGTACATAGATATGTGTAGCCAATAACACGTACACATATTAATTGTCGCTTCGCCTTTTACTATATGTGTGTTCAAATGAATATAAAACGACAAAAGATTGTGACTCGATATTTATAAATAACTAGGCAACCGATAGACAATATTAATTTGACACAAAAACTACACTCCGACGCCCATTAAAAAAACATAACTCTCATTTTATACAAAAATAATGATCGTTGAAACTCATTTGTGGAAGGACATAACCATCTGTTAGAGAAAAGAACCTAATTTCCAGCCGTTAGTGTTACCTCCGTTAAATATGCAACAAAATTTAACAGCCGTTAATGATGAGGAGTTAAACTGCAAGATATTAAACGACATGGACTAAAACTGTTGAAAATTTGACTTAATGGTCGTTAATGATGGGGATTTATAATGCAAGGTATTAAACGACAGGGACTAAAACTGTTGTAAAAGTGTTTAACATGGAAATCCATGCACGGTATTTATATATATACTAGTTATATACTCGGGCATTGCCCCGGGAGACATAATATTGTTTTCAGAAACTTAATACAAGCGGGAAATACAGTCATTTTTTGCTTATTAAAATGTGTGTATGAAAATAGAATGTCTTGTGTTAATCTTATCATTTACATGATCAATTCTATGAATAGTTGAGGGGAAAAAAAAGAAATTGTTAATCATATAACAACTATATAATTAATCGAAAAAAGTGTGACAAAACAGGAAAAAGATAATGAAAACACACTAAAATGATATTATTATATGTGAAATACAAAAAGAAATGGGAAGTACCATGTAAATCATGGTAGAAGTTAAAGGAAAAATGAAGAGAATATCATATTAAACTTGTACAATAAATTGTAAGAAACCAAAAATTAGTTAACAGTATAAGACAAATATAAAATGTAAAACAAAAAAAACAAACTCAGCTTTTTGTTAAATTAGGTGACCAATTGACAATATCAATTTGACACATATATTATATACTCCAACGCTCGGTACATAAATGGACTTGACTTGTAGTAGTTTTTATAACTCTCATCAGACACTAAAATAACATCTAACGATCATCAACATCCGTTAAAGAAAAAAAAATGATTTGCAGCTGTTATTGTGACTCCTAATAAACATCCAAAATAAACTTAATGACCGTTAGTGCCTATTAAAATTTTTAAATATTTTTTAACACGGGGGACTATTATTGCAAAGTATTAAATGGTAGGGACTGATATTGCTAAAAAGGAATGGTGCGCGTAAACCATCGCACGGTATTTATATATACATATAGAATGTGGATGTAATTTACTCCATCAAATTGTATCTATGCAAAAGTATTTATCTTTCTAATCATACGGCCGGTTGCATTTAAGAAACACATTACCAACTGTTAATAAAACTATAAAAAAAAAAAAAAAAATCATTTGTTCACATTTGGTTATAGAAAATGTGAAAAAAATTTATAAATTTAATCACATATAAAAGTGCGTAGAAAAAAATTACATTTAAAAGTGTGAATTAGTCTCAAAAGTTATAATTTTTTCACACTTATAAATCGGTAAACAAAATTTTAACACTTAAAAGTGTGAACAACTGTCTTTCACACTTAAAGGTGTGAAAGTCAATTTGTAACACATGATTTCTTCACAATCTCCATGTGTGAAGAAAATAGGTGTTAAAAATTAACTTTTACACTCTTAAGTGTGAACAATTGATATATTTTTTACACACTTGAAAGTGTGAACTTTTATTTTTCACATGTATAAGTGTGTAAATATTATGATTTTATAAATTTTTTCACACTTTTAAAAGTAAATATATATTTACACACTTTTAAATGTGATTAAATTATAAAAAATTTCACACTTTTTAAACGTATAAAAAAAACAAATGTGATGAAATGACACATTTGTTGTAATGAAAAAATAAATGTGATAGAAATTACATATTTGTTGTAATGTACATTAAATAAGGTATATATAAAACATATATATAGATGTACAAACAATATTGGTCGGAGACTTTTATCATTAGTAGTTCATGTGTACTTCTGGAGAATATCATTGTTTATTGTTAGATAAATAAAAATAAAACCATATGGTGGTGCAACTTCTGGTTGTCATGTATGAGTAGCACACCATTTTATTGTATATTAATCTCCTTTAAATTCTAGTTAAGATATTTAAAAATAAAAGTACAGCATGGACGGCCTACAAAATTACACTTGTGTTAATAATATACATGTGTATATATATGTAGGGTTGGGTTATTGAGAGTATACAATCAATTTAAAAAGTATAAAAAGTACAAGGTACCGTTGAATCTTCCTTACTCCTTATTCCTTCTTCTCTGGCCAGACTGCCGCCAGCCACCACCATCTTCTCCGACGACCGCCACACCTCCTCCTTCTTCTCCAATGAGACAACCACCACCACCACCACCTCCGACGACATCTCCGGCGACTTTAGTTATCCCCTTGTACTTTTTGGATTGTTTATACTTTAATTATTTTTTCCATATATATATATATATATATAGGAAAAGTGAGTGTGTGGTTGTTATATACTTAAGCTAGGTATAGAACCACTCACATACTAATATTTTATTATTTCTTGTTTAATGAATAAATGCATGGGCCCCTATAATTTTTATGGATTAAAAAAACAATATGTAAGTGTTCCACACCTAAGCTTAGATACCCGACAGCCTTATATTCTCATCCCCATATATATATATATATACATACTTCACAAAAATATTATTTTCAAATAGTTTCCATCATTCATGTAATGAGTTAGTGACATGTAAACACTGGTTGAACAGATGTTAATTGGTTAGTTTAGTTTATAGATCTTTCATCAACATGTTATCGTTATATTACTATCCAACAATGATAATATATAACAATTTCATGTATATAGTTCAAAGTTATATATACATACTAATAAAAATAGTAAGCATTAGCCAACGATAGGTAATAAGTAAAATACATATACATACTATACATATAATTGAAGGTTGATCATTATTCTAAGCATAATGGAATGATTAGGATTTGGTTTAGCCCCCTTGATGGAATTATATGAACATGTGCAACACATATTCCCCCACTACAAAAAGGAGAAAGGCATGTGAATGGTTGTGAGCCCACAAGTTTATTTCTAGTAGTCAAATCTTTGTTCTAAAGCTAGCTAGCTATCTAGATTGGTCAAATATTTGGGTTGGTTATGGAAATTCAATTCGTTTAACACAACATATTTTCTATGGTTGATTATTTTTATTATAAGGTCGGGAGACGCAAAGTTGTTTGTTGTGTAAGACAAAAAAAAAAACAATAAGAAGTTAAATTGATTAATTAATTTGAATCCGAAACTTTTTGTGCCATGAAACAATCTACTATCCGATGATTAGATAACTTATTTAAAAGCTGTATAGACCGTAACTAAACTAATGCGGTTAATTAACTTTAATTTATGATATTGTGCTTGTTAGGCATGCTAGCTTGGATGGTATTTGAAATAGGCATTTCTACTTCGAGGGAGCTCTTAAGCGCGGACCCGGTTAAGACAACGCATGTTATACCTCTCGATGTCGAATCGTGACACAAAGTTTCAAGCGAAATTCACCTTTCAAAAAAAAAGTAATTAGAGATGTTTATTTGCCACATTTAATTTGTTTTGAATCGTGACATGTCTAATCGTAGGGTTGTAATGAAGTACAGAGTTATTTAAGCTAAGTATATCAAAAGCTCTGACTTGCGTTGAGCCAGCAAACAACTTGAAACATAACTTTACAGAACGAGTGAAACAAAAAAGGTTAAAAAAAACAAAACTAACAACCGAGCTAACTTGGAACTCTCTTGATGAGCTTAACCCTTTCGTGAAAATTCTCAAGTTTAAATGATCCAAAACGTGTGGGGTTAGCACAGGGCAGTCGACTGCAGCTATTTTGGCTGCAGCAAGGTCGAAACTGCAGCTATTTTGGCTGCAGCAAGGTCGAAAAAAAGGGGTTGTATGTTTATAATTAAAAGGGCTATTTACTGAAATGGTACATGGGTTATTCATCATATTACTGGTTTCATACATAAAACTTTAAAATTACTCTCATCATACCCCAACTTATAAATTTTCCACTCGGGCGATACCTGAATCTGACGGGCGTCACTTTGGCCGTTAAGTTGGGGTATGACTACCGTAAATTTTAAACTATAGGTAGATAATCAGTAATATGATGCATAGTCTAGGTACCATTATTATTATTATTATTATTATTATTATTATTATTATTATTATTTTTAAAATTTTATAGATTATAGTATTTTTTTATATAAAACTCGAATTTATTGTTAAAAATAAATAAATATGAAAATACACTATTAAAATCATCATGGATCTATAATTTGATATATTAATAGTTTTTAATAAATTAAATTTTATATAAAGTTAAAGAAATTTTTATAAAATAAAAGTAGATATTTACAAAATATATCAACAAACTTTTTAAAATTATGGGAAAAGAATTTGTATATGTATGTAACTTGTATTCGGCTACTATTGTAGAAAAAAAAAATTTTTTTTTGGTCCATTGTATGTAAGTTTGTCTCAAAACCGAACGAATTGTGTAAGAAATCGGTCGGATACTAACGTGGCACAATCAAACATCTGATACGTGGCCCAATGAGAGACCACCACATGAGCATTTAGCAGATTATTTACATGATTCGTTCGGTTTAGTAGGTTACCTACATACAATGAACCAAAACAAAGTTTATTTCCTACAATAATAGCTGAAAACCATACACACACAGATTCTTTTCCCTAAAATTATTTATTCCTAAATAATACTTTATGTAATAATTAAAAAAAAAACAACCATAATATTAATAATAATAATAATAATAATAATAATAATAATAATAATGGTTAATTACAAAAATGGAACTTGGACTATGCACCATATTACTGATTACCTACCTATAGTTTAAAATTTACGGTAGTCATACCCCAACATAACGGCCAAACTGACGCCCGTCAGGTTCATGTATCGTCCGAGTGGAGAATTGATAAGTTGGGTATGATGAAAGTAATTTTAAAGTTTTAAGTATGAAACCAGTAATATCATGGATAGTCCAGGTACCATTTCAGTAAATAACCTTAATTAAAAAGATTAAGATGTAATTTTTTCCTAAGAACTGCACCTGCAGTTAGCTGCATAAATCATTTTCCCATATATTATATACCTTATTAAGAGGAACCAACCGATGAATAATGAAGCAGGCTGGCAAGTAGCTGTGCAGCTGACTGCTAGCTTGTTTATTAATTTTTTTAAAAAACATATATATTTAATGTGTCAAACTTTTTAGTAGGTTTATCATATTGTTTTTATTTAAGGTTTATTTAAATTTCGTCTATCTTTATTTTGATTTGGCTTATCCATATTAATATAATGGTTTTATTTGTTTGGTTTTTTTTTTTTTTAACTAAATAAAACATATGTGTTTATGCAAATTTTCTAAACGGGTTTGTTATACTTATTTGTGTTTGATATAACAAACGTAGAGATATATTTATGTTCTTTTATATATTTTTAGTTGTCTATTAACATGAATCCTTGGTTTTTTTGATATAACAAACGTAGACATATATTTATGTTCTTTTATATATTTTTAGTTGTTTGTTAGCATGCATCCTTGGTTTTTTTATGGTATATCGCAAACATTTGAACGTAATTGTGTAAGTAAATACGATCGATGAAGCCAGCCCGCAACGCGGGCTTATAGACCCACTAGTATACTATTAATGGAAAACGAATGATGAATAGTAACTCACCACGTAACAGCCCGTAAATTTTTACCAAATCACATCCCGTCTGATCTTTTTATAACGGGTTATTTATTGGTTTTTTGTGTACTCTTTTTCCTTTTGGATTCTCAAACAATATATTGCAACTTTTTTATGCGTATATCTTGTACCATTACCATTATTCGGATTTTGTCATATCTCATCCCGTTTGGGCTTTCTATTACGGGTTACTTATTGGTTTTTTTGCTTTTTTTTTCACATGGATTTCCAAACATTATATTGCAACTTTTTTATGGTCATATCCCTTAACGTTTTGTACCCTTATTTGGTTTTTGCACACTTTCTTTTTTGTGGTTTTAACTAATATATTGAAAACTTTCATTCGAATTTTTTCTGTGTATATATTATATATATGTATACTCCATACTAAAACTTTTAGACGAAGGTGTGGTATTGCTTTAAATAAATATATATTTCATATGGTAAAAGTTTTAAGCTAACATGTATAATAGCGACACATTATAACTATCAAAATGTAATCACAATAATTGACACTCCACAACACTCAGATTGAAGATAATGTGGTTTTGCATTAAATAAAATGTATATTTGAAACTAACTTTGACACAATAATTTTTAATTAAGAGGTTGGAGGTTCAACAAATATTCTCTAAAACGACACAACCATTTTAAAACGAAAATGTTGTAGGACTCGATCATACTAGTATATATATAAATATTGATAATTAGTTACCCAACAAAGTAACTAAAATGAGATGAACTCGAGCTTTATATCGAAGGCGATTTAGAACCCAAACTTAGCTCAATCAAGTCACTTACAAAAATGGACATGCAATAACCTATGAGAGGCATGGGTGCAAGCGAGAAATTTCTTCGACAAGTAGTGACATGTCGGCTTCATTAGGGGCAAGAGTGGAGTTGGCACCTTGAATCGGCTCCTTTCATCAGCAAGTATCGGCTCCTCCACTCCATTTCACCCCTTCTTTTGGCAAAAAATGGCAAGAAGCATCAATAAGAAAAATCGGCTCTATTAGGCTGATCCACATGAACATTAGATAAGAATATATGTATTAAGTATAAAGTGAGGACATTGACAAATTGGCTCCAACCGACACTATAACATTTATATTGGCTCAAATTGGCTCCAATTTGACAAAGTTTAATATTGCCACATGGCAAAGTTTAACAAATCGGCATTGTACACTTTCCGTGGGCTTAAATTGACAAGTAGCATTAGCAACTAACATCGGTCATATCTAGCCGATTGTGGCAATAAAAAAAGTACAAGTGGCATAAAGATTTTTGCCAATTTTTGAGTAATTAATCAACACAATGGCCGAGACGTCCAGCTCTAAGATACATCTCTCTCTCAATAAATCTGCCTTTTGAGTTATGTTTCATCAAAGCATTTTATTACAAAACAAGTATTAACATAAACAAATAAAATAAAATCTTACCCATTTGGCCAATTATTGATGATAAAACTTATTCACAAAAATTCAATACAAGTACAAGTATTTAAGAAAAAATGTCGTTTAATTTGTTAGAATTTAAGTGTTATCTAATTCGTCTTATAATCTACCATATTGAATTCACAACAATTTCAAGTCAAAATATTAGCTTAACATGCATACTATAACAATAAAATCATAACAAACTCAAGGCTACCAAGGCTTTTAATAACCTAACGTGTTCACATGAAAAACACATCATTGTTGTGTTTCCTACTAAACACTACAAAAGCATATGAACACCATAATATGCTTCAATGATAAATTTACAGGCCCTCCACATCAAAAAAAATAAAAAAAATAATAAGGATGCAACCCCCCTAATTTAGCATCCTTTCTATAACCCTAGTGTGGCAAGAATTTGACTTCACACGCCCCCCAGCAGCTGAGAATACTACATTTGGATGTGTGATGATAGCCTGAAAGTCCTGAAACTTGCCAAAACCTATAAGATTATCCATTAGCATTGTATTTCATAGAGGGTCAACTGATCCACTTTTAAGCCTCTGCATGCGTGCTTGAAGCCCGGATAGTGCCTTTTCATCCATGGGAAGGACACCACTATGAACAGGATGGGGATTGGCTGTACCACTTGCCTCGGCTGTTGGATGACCGGAGTCGTAGTCTTCATTACTACCATTAATGTGTATCATTGGCCGGTTTACAGGTTCAGGATTCCCGGCAGAAGCTGACTGGATGATCTTCAACCTCTCTCTAATTTCATCTATTTTCACGTTATTAGCTGTGAATCAGTAAATCAATCAAAGTATCATGTAAGCTAGGGATTGCGAGAAAAAAACCTTATCAACACAACCATGTCACATCCTAAATAAAAAATTGATGGGGAAAATTAATACATTAACTATTCCTATGTAAACACAATCAAGTTTTCGATAAACTAGATTGATGGTGAAATTGAAGTTGCATGTAAATTTTAAGATCGGCTAGAGGTGGCAAATAAACTTTTTCCATCATATACATGGGTCAATTTTGGTTGAATATTTTCCATCAAAAGATAACTTGGAAGTTTGGACATATAAATGTTTTTCATGCCACCTCGTTGCGCAACATAAAAACTTTTTATGTTTTGACCAAAATCAAATTTGATTCGTCACCCAACCAACCCATTGTGCAAAGAACATGACAGACGACAGTTAGAAAAAGAAATGTAGCAGAGATCAACCTCCAGATGGGAGTCTATCATTCCTTTGGTCTTCTAATTGAGCAGGCGCTACACCTCTCGGAGCCGTAGTATATTCCAACCTGTCATCTTCAGCATTTGACGGTGGTAGATTGAAACTTGTGGGCTTGTTTATAGTATTAATCGATTTGCCATCATCTAAAGAATTTGTATGTACAGGTGAAAGAGGTGCAAATTTTGGAGATGAAAGATTTAAGGCAGATGGGGGAGGTGTCGGCATAGGCACGCTAGATGGAGTTCTTCCAGCCGCTGCATTCTTTTCCATCTGGTAAACAAGAAGGCCATAAATTGCAGCAAAAGGATTAAAGCATCTTACAGTAATTACTCGAGAACATAATGTATTCAAACCTGTGCTAAACCATCTCTAATGTAAGTTCGAAAAGCTTCGCTTGCATTTTGAAGTTGAGAAAATATGTCCACCTGACATAAATAAGAAAGCCCAAGTTTGCATGGTCATGAACTACACTTTCAAAAAGACACAAAAACATATCATATATAAACAAAAAGGTTATATTGTCACCTTTGGGTACAACTGAGTTATCTGATATAGTTCATATAGACCAATACTGCATGTTTGCTTGTCTCCAATTTTCTTGAATATTGCAGCCAGTTCTTGCTGTGAACACAATAGATATCATATTTATAAGCAAAAAAGAGTATCAAAGATGGTAACTGCAAATCATTTACTTATGAATGGTTAATCTGGGTTAGGATTGAGTCAACTGGTGTAAATGAGGAATTTAGCAGAAAACAGGTGAAACGTGTCAGAAGTCGCCTAAATAGTAAATTGGTACATAAATGCTAAAAACCCTATTAGTCATTCTTTGCAAATAATTGAATTGCTTTGGAAAGACAACCCACCTTTTCAGATAGGTTTCAGTTTCTTTGGTTCAACAGAGATTATAAACTCACCTTCAACTGGGCATCTGCAGAATGAGTAGCAGGCATGGGATTATTCGCCATTGAATCGCCCCAATGTGCTTGGCCAGCGGGCCCAGTCGGTGTCAACATTCTAGCAGCAGCCAACGTCTAACAATATTCAATGGGAAAAGAATTAATAAAAAATGCATTAAGGCGAATGGCACACCTTCATCATGTTATATGTTGAAAAAGAATACCTGAAGATTAAGATCAATGTAGGCTAGTATTATAGGTTGGGGCTCCATGTCGATTGGAACCAAAGAAAGATGACCTTTTATTGCAGTCCCACGAAGCTTTACAAGCTCGTGTAAAACAGTTTTGACCATACGCAAAGGTTTATCGTCTGCTCCTGCTCTGTAAGTAGTTGCAAAGATAAAGGTAAAAATCCTCCAAGCAGTGACATGTATAATACAAACTAAGACATCAACAGTAGATAATACAAACCTCCGCCTAATTTCTTCCATCCCAAGTTCTTGCAGATATATATGAATGCTTTGAAGAATGCGGTCAAGGTCAACCTCATAAATGGTACTTTGAAGAACCTACATTAAAATGAAGCAAAGACAGTCAGTGCTCAAGTGTTAAATGTCAAACCAACCAAATCTACCGATATTGCCATGTATTCAGGATACTATAGTTGACCTTTGTAAGTTTAATTAAGCATTTGACAACCAAGTCTGAAAATTTCATATTTCTTGAAGAAAAAGACTCGGTTGATGGTGGAGATGGCCATCTAGAAGGGTCCAGTGGTTTTAAGAGATTGATCAGCACCACAAATGAAGATGTCCTCTCTGCATTATCCTACATTTACAACAGCAGAAACAACAAAATCAATAGAATTGTTAAAATAAATGTTCATGAGTTCAGATTTAGGGGGGCACGTTTACCAATATCTTAAGCATCAAAACATTTAATGCCTTCAATAGCTGACTGCCGTCATCCATCCTTGAAACCCTTTCATCTAAAAGCCAAAGCAAGAGCTCTGTAATAAGATTGTCGAGTGTTCTCTGGTTGACAGCATGAGCAAGCCGCTTATTTTGAAATGTCTGCATAAAAGCACCATCATGAAGCATAAGATACTCTGCTTAATCTGCTGAAACTTGCTGTAGAACAAAAATTATTTTGAAGAGCAGTATAAAGGATCACCTGCATGAGTGTGTTGAGGACATATTTGCAAGACCTTGAAGAAGCACCCATCAGGCTAAAGTCAAAAGTCTTTGCAACCTAGAAACAGAAAATCAAATCAAATCATGGTAGATGTGTTGAAAAGAAATTAAATATGGTGAAGCAACCAATTACTTTAGCTGCTAAACAAGAAACAAGCCTGTCAGCATCTTTGATTAGATCGTCCATCAAACTGCCCTCTGGGTCATTGGTTGCAGCTGCTAGCTCATGGCACACAACTTTCATGCCTTCAACCGACTACAAAACATCATTTTACTCGTTCAGTAAACGAAGAAAAGGATCAGGTTAATCAAAAAGCAAGTAATCAGAAAAATTATGCATTTTGTCATTGGCAATATGGTAACAAATGATTAGAAAAACTAGTTCGCGGCAACTTTTGCAGCCAACAAAGCATGTGTTGTAGCTCAAATAATCTTATCAAGGTTACACAGGTTATACTATGCAAAAAAATACGAGTATTATTTACACCTGCTCAGGAGAGCCATATGTAATGATATCTAAAGCTTCATTCCAATCTGTAGGTCCAGATGGCCTAGCCATTGAATGTCTTTCCATTTGAGACTCCGGGGGGGTAAAAATTTCCCTGGAACCACAGATCAAGTCAGCCACAAACACCGGAGCCAATTAGTTAACCAATGTATTGTTTCACATAAGATAGAAATAAAGAACAGAAGAATTTCATTACCTGCTAAAAACTGGCATGGAGCGTGAAACTTCACCACTTTGCTCAGCAATGTCCGAACTGTACATCAGTAAGGTAATTAATCACTAATCCAGTCCAAGCACATAATCCAAAAAAAAAATACAACCATATTGAAATTTGTATTTAAGTTGGGCCTTTTCCAAGAAATGGTGAAGTTACACATATAGGGGAAAACGCACGATGGACCAAAAAATCATATCACTTAATTTTGTAAATGACAAACACAGAATCACAAGGCAACACAGAAGGCCATTATTTTACCCATTATCCCTCACAGAGCGCCTTAACGCAGCTCTTGCTTCACCTGGCTTCCCTTCTTTTCTTTTTTCCATTTCTCGGGCCTAGAGAAAAAAAAAAAGAAACGTCAACGTGACATTATTAAAACAAAAGGAAAAAAAAAAGATTACAATGCTTCTCTCCCATATAAAACATAGTCATTGATGCATCACTTGTATCAAGGATCAATTAACTCTTTGCGTGTCCCTTGTGTAGTCATTGACCTGAAGAATGGAGATCAGAGCGAAATAGATATGTAGTATACCTTCCATTTAAATCTATCATCTAACATGCTTCTTTGTGCTTCAGTCAGCTTCCCAACGTATCTCCAGATGTCATCACCTTACATCAAATCGCAATCAGACATTCAAAAGATTTATTACATAATGAAGTTCAATTAATAATAAATGATTCCGTTAAACTCACCAAATATCTTATAGCCAGTCGCTAAAGAATTTAACGCAGCCTTTCGAAGTTCACCATCTCGTTCTGCTGTTAAACTTGCTACAATTTGCAGAGATTTCAGTTGCCCACTTATCTGTACAAAAGCGAATAAAAGTGTGATCAACCTCACCATTATAAGGTGAAAAACCATTGAGTGAATGTAAACAGTGTACCTCAGTCCCATGATTATCGAGCAAAAATCCAACAAGATCAACACACTCAATTCGTGTTCTGTTATTTCTAGAACGCAGACCTTCCAAAATATAAGGGAAAGTTTTAGCAGCAGAATAACTATGTATGATCTGCTTCATTAGTTCACGCAGCTTTTCTCTGAGTTTCTCAATATTGTGACCCGCCTGCAAAAGAAAGAAAATACAATGGAAATTTAACTATATAAAAAGTAACCAGATATAACCATTGGAATAAAGATGCTGAAAAAGATACCAACCTTCTCAACCAAGCAAGGGAGAAAGATGGATGCTTCGGATTCATTCATAGTGTAATTCTCATTCCTCAGTGTGTCAAACAGCTCGGGGAGAAATTCTAACACCTGTTATCATATTATTTAAATATAATAAGTTACAAATTCTATTGAAAGAAGGCCACTGAAATTAAAACATCATAGGTAATGAAACAAGAATACGCGATAGTATTAAAATCACCTTTAGTAGACATGATGTGTTGGAATCACAGAATCGCAAAACAAACCACTTTAGCAGTATATCTAAAATTTCAATTATTTCCTTGACCATTGTTGGAAGTGCCTTCTGAAGCATTTCGATCCCCTCAACTTGCTTTTTAAAGTCTGTGCTCAAAAGTCGCCTGTGCAAATCCTCCCTGAAGTACTTCATAATCTCATTCTGTTGCAAAACATAATATATATGATTTAAATTCTCAAAGATAACAACCGCTGATATTAATCAAGTGAGCACACAATAAGTAAATAAGTAACAACCTCAAGATCCTGAATCTGCTCCAAGCGCAACTCTTCGAATTTAAACCTACGAACCACAATTCTTTCCCGTTCATCCTGCAAGAGATGCTCATATTTTGATACTAATAACCAGTTTCGAATTTGGTAAGTAACATAACATACACATTCTCATTCAAAATACCTTGTTAGAGTCTTTAACATTTAGTAAAGCTTGTGACTGTATGTTAATATCTTGAACAGACATTATAGACTCCGGCTTTGAGCCCTTTGTGGAAATTGCTCTCTTCAACAAAAATAAAAAATAAAAACAAGTCAAGGTCTGTCATAAGTCAATAAACTAACATAGTAAAGCCAGCTATCTATAATACCGAAGGTACAGATCTGCTCCCATGCTTTGCTGCATATCCATTAGACTTTCCAGTCTTTGAGTTTGCTTTCACTGTGTGCCCAGTTGCAACTGTTTTGTTGGAGTCATGTGCTTCTGCAAATGTCCCATGTGACTTCAATCGTTCAAGTACAATAGTCAAAGCAGGACCTTGAATATCTCTAACATTCTTCATGACCTAAAGTGAGCGAAAAACATTGCTTCAGAAAAGGTTATCAAAAAAGATATAAAATAAAAAGTATCAGATATATGCAGTTTTACAGACCATTTCTGGTCCACAGACTCTAACAATATCTCCAAAGCACACTTCTGCGGCTTTACGAACATCTGCTGACTTGTCCTGGTGACAAACAGATCTTAATTCTATAACAGAAAAATTCGTGCATTACAAAAATAAAATAATGAATATAGTATTTGATGAGTATTATATACCGTCATAGCAACAGCAACAGGTCTCAGCAATTGAATGGCATCGGGAAACTCTACCATTCCTGATAGTTGTTTGGATAACCAATCAAAAAGGTCCTTACGCCCTTCCGCGCCAATTTTAGCATCAGTCAAAGAAGCAGTAATATATGGTACCTAAATGAGAACAAACCATTTAAAAGACACTAAATTGGTAAATGATATAGCTGCCACTTAACTTGAAATTGGGTTGTAAAATATCAAATAATATATAGTGAAAATTCAAATAATTTCTGCCACTTAACTTGAACAGTAAAAACACGATTAAACATTATAATAAGAAATCTGTATATAAGACACTGACCATCTTATCAAGGTGAGTAACAGCAACCCAAGAATCCAATGTCCCTAAGGTACATTCTCTCATGTGCTTTTTGTTATCACCAAGACATTTCACAACATCTGACAGAATACCCTGCAAAGAACAATCGAGAATTCAAGATATTATCATATGTTTTCTTAAGAAAAAGAAGATTATTATTGACAAATGGAAAGGTTGTAATCAATGCACCTTGCTGGATTTTTCTATTGCAGGTCCCATAGCAAGTGCAAGACCACTAATAGAGGTCAAAGTAGCCATGATTAAATTTTTGTTGCTGTCGTATAACCTACCTCGAAGAGCCCCAAATAACTCCACTAAACAAAATGTGAAAGATTATAAGTAAGTTATATCTAGTCATCTACATAATAAGGTATTCGAGTACACAACTTTACCAGTTCCAGTTGGCTGAATACGCTTATTAGCTTCTTCCACAATCTTATTTACAGCTTCAATAGATTCCAAACGAATCTGAGCACAATCAACAACAATGTGAATCTGGTTTTATGTGTATATAAATTATTAAATAGTCTAACTCAAGCAGCAATCACCTTCCAATCAGAACTCTCCAGTCCCTTTAAAAGGGTTGGTGTTATTTTTGCACTAATATCCTCACGTGGCAAGCCATCCAAACCACCACCAGAAACAGATGATGCAGAATCTGACGCCTTGACAGTCTTCTTTGGTGCAGCGGCTGCACCCTGCAAAAGAAAATACTTGAATAAAAATTTAGAATTATAAAACAAGCATAAGGATTGATAAACAGAAAACACAATCATGCCTCAAAAGGATTTTTTTCACATTCGGCCTCCACTGCACTAAGAAGGGCAGGCTTGACATCTGACAGGAACGCTTTAATATCAGGGCCAACAAACTTATGTAATACGCCAATGAGTTTAATTGTTGCATTTCTAGTAGCAGCAGCACTTGATTGTAAACCAGTATCTTTGCAGAAATCAATAACATCCTTTAATTTCAGATGTGTAACACCAAAGTCATCAACTGCAGAAACCATCCATAACAAGCCCTCACTAAGAACCTTAGGGTTCTTGTGCTCTTTCATGATCTTGGACATCTACAAAATCAAAGAAAAGTATAAGTAATAATACTTCAAGGCAAATGTCTAAAAATTAAAACAAAGTTATTGAACTCAAGACATTTCTCTGCACTTACTCTTTCAAAGATAAAACCAGGGCCCACAGCCTCAGAAAAAGTGGTAAGACATTTCATAGCTTGGGCACGTGTCTTAATATCAGCCACCCTTTCACATATACCTCCTATGCAAAGTACAACACATTTTTTAGGAAACTTTGACGCGGTAGAGGCTACATTGCTGACAACTTCAATGACCTGTTGCTGAACCTGAATTTAAAGCCAGAAGCATATCATAAGGTAAGGAACATCAGAAATAAATCAACAATAAAGCATGCCACTTTTAAATTTAGCTGCAAGTACCTGCACATTTTTCTCACTCCAACCAGGAACAGCACACAGTAGACGGATTAAAATTTCAACTGACGGATCAAGTTCTTGTAGAGCTTCAACTTGCTCTTTCAATGAGGTAATAGCTGCCGAAACAAAAATCACAAATGACATTTTATATACATGTAAAACATTATAAATCAGCTTTACATGACTCGATAATTAAAAAAAAAAGTAGTACATTTTTTTTATCAAAATCACTAGTAGCGGAGAAAATTCTATGTAACCATGGTTTTAAAAAAAAAAGATATTCTCTATACTTAACATGCATCACCCTTGTTTCATTCTTATTTATCCAAGTTATGAAAATGAGAAACCTTCAAGTCGTTCTTTCCACACAGTACTCTTCAATTGGGTAATAGTATCTTCTCGAATAAGAGATCCTAATCTGCTTTCAATCTCTTCCAGAGTCATCTCAGATGGCTGCAAGAAACATTCAAATAACATGCGTATCACCATACAATAAGATGTGTGTGTGTGTTAACATTTGAAAAGTAACGCACCTCAACATCTTCAGGTTCAACTTTTTTCGTTTGATTTGGTCCATCTACTTTCTTGCCAACGGCAGCCTTTGCGGGACCTGCCTTTTTAGCAGCAGGCTTGAGACAAAAAGGTAATGTTTAATGTCAATATCAAGTAACCTGATAAGACATATCAATAGTTCAATAAAAACCATGAGATACAATATTGGTGAAACTCACAGCAGCTGGAAGAGGCCTCTTTCCGCTCAACATGCTTGCTGCTGACCTTTTAACAAATCCTCCATCAGAAGCCTGCAAATAATGTCAAGTAAATTTATCGTATAGAACATGTTACTTTGAAAATATTAGTAATAAACAGTTAACACAGAAAATTAAAGAAATGACAAAACAAACATACATCTGCAGATAATACAGCTCCACCTGATGCTGGGACAACTACCCAAAAACAAAAATAAAATCAATAGGGTAACTTTTAATATCACATGGTATGTGAAATGTTAACAATAATAAAAATTGATTATTAAAAAAATCTAATAACCTGAGCCTGCCACAGTTGAAGTGCCACCTCCGGAGGCACCAATCAGTTCTGAGAGCTTTTTACGTCTGACATCATCAAGTTTCTCCAATGACTTCTCCAAAGGCCTCATGCCAACGGACTACAAAAAGTTGGCAGAAAAAGATATCACTTGCAGAAAAAACAATAGGATCGATCTTTAAGTTTAACCAAGACTATCAGTACCACTGATCTGGTTAATTACCTTAGCTATTGCTGCCAAGACTGAAAATGCAGCATCCCTGACTTCAGGTGTCCCGTCATTAAGACACTACAAAAACCAAAGAATTTCTTTCAATCCAGATTGTCCCATTGGCAAAAAAATTTGTTTGTAACACTGAATTATAAACATCAATGTTAAACTGCATGCACAAGTGAAGAAAATAACAGATCATATAAAAGTAAAAACTCTAAAGAGTTTCTTTAGAGTGGTCAGCAATCGTTTTAGGCTTGCTCATAAACTCCGAAAGATATTATAGTCAAATAAGGGTCAGCAATCGTTTTAGGCTTGCTCATAAACTCCGAAAGATATTATAGTCAAATAAGAGGTCAGCAATCGTTTTAGGCTTGCTCATAAACTCTGAAAGATATTATAGTCAGATAAGGGGTCAGCAATCGTTTAAGAGCTGGTCCAAGTTCACTAACCTCCATGCAGATGGGAACATAGTCCTTGTGCACTTTCAGAATGATAGCCTTGTTGCTCGTCTCAATGCAATGTGTCACCCAATTCAATGTAAGTGACCGCACGAGTGGAACTTTATTTTTGACAGCTGCTTTAACATCTGTTGTAAAACCAGTTCACCCAGGTGTTAGGGCATTGAAAAGCAATATATCATTGATATGACCACGTAAATATCACAATGAACAATAGTGTCCTATTGCCTACAATTCACAATCACGATAATATGTAATATCCTTATAGATCTTTAAGGTGGAATATGCACAGGTACTTATTTCCTACATGTTATTACAACAATACTATGTAATATGCACAACAATCATAAAAGTAAAAGCATATAAAACCACGGACTTCCTATTTGATAAACGGGATGGCATGTTGGCATGTAAATGATTAAACCTCTTACATCAAAAGATAGATCAAAATTCTTAAAGTGAAGAAGCAATCAACTTATTTTAGATGAGAACAACAGTATAATAGTGTAAAAATGTAAACACTATAAGATGACAGATACTCCTTTATAGATTCATATTAAATATAAACCCTACCTTCAACAATATCAGCCAGAGTCACACATCCAGCTTTGTGGATTGCTTGAAGAGTATTATTGAGCGCTTCAGTCATGGTAGGCTTCTTCTCTTTCAGTTTTTCCTATAAAAAGCAGAACTTGTAAAGCAAAATGACAAAATGCGCGCAAATCCAATACCAAAAAAAAGAAACCCAACTATTAACATAACAATGAGTTTCTCATTTGAACAGAAGATAGCTGCCATCACTGACAACTCTATGAACTTCTAAAAAAAATTCATAGAATGTACACTTACAAGAAGAACAGGAAGCACAAAACGTGAGCTTGCAGAAAAATTAGTTCTTAATCCCAAAGCAAGATTGCCAATGGCTTGAACTGCTTCCACTCCGACAGCAATATTTACATCTGTTATAAGCTAAAAAAGAAGTGCAAGTAAGAATTGCGACTGCATAATGCCAGTAAAGTCACTTACCACAAATAACAAATAACATTCAGATATTTTGGGAAGATTAAGAAAGCTATTTATATATACCTTCTTAAGAGTACGACAAATTTCTGTAAAATCTCCTGGAGCAATTCTTTTTGTTGAAGCAAGCTTAGTTAATTCTGCAACAGCCTCTTTTCGCTCAGACCATTTAGTAGCTTTCTGGAGAGAGAAAGAGAGAGAGTGCCAGAACATGAGGTTTTCGTGTGAACATAAACATTAACAGCAGAAAAGTATGCATGCTTGATAAAATCTATAGAACAGAAGGGGCCATCACTGACCACTCCATTCCAAAACCCTGACTTCTCTAAAGGTGTTAAGATATCAACAGGGTCAACAAGCTCATACTCGTCTATTTCCTGAGAAACTGCCAACACAATTTTACAGCATTGAAAAAATTAAATCATAAAACAAAAATATATATTGTAACTTATAGCATTTGAATTGATATCATACCCTCGGCAGCAGATTCCTCAGATGGACCAGAACCCACAGCCTCAGCCATAACTTCTTGTTCTGGTTCCTTGTCTTGCTCAGATCTGGCATATAATGGAAAAGATACTCATTACAATTATTGTTACTACAACTGAAACCAAATCAATTGCTAGAAAAGCTCAATAAACAAAGCAAGGTATGAATGTAAAAGAGTCAAAAACCTTATTTTGCGGGTAGGCTTAGCAGATCCCGTGACATTAGCAAGTTCAGCCTCCAACTCTTTTTTCTTAAAAAATGAATAAAAAGAAAGAAGCAGATTATTAGAACATTTAGAGAACTTAAATATTAATTATTCTAAAACCAATAAAAACTGATAACCATACCATTGTATCACGCATTTTCTCAAACAGTATGGACTTGACAGGGTCTCTACCAATCCAACGACAAAGCTCAAGTGTCAACCCTTTAGACGAAGCACGAACATTTTGATCTTGGTGATCAAAAAGTTCGGGAAGCATCTTTAATATTCTCTTTGGTGGCACAATCTTTGAACCAAATTCACTGATTATTGGCACAAAAGGCTTCGATATTACAATGACAGAAAATAAAGCAATATGAGAAACTTCTGATATTAAAACAATGATAGTTCAAAAGCAAACCTTAAGGCTTGAAACATGACATCTATCGCAGGAACAACAGCTTTAGCCACTTTATTTTTTATTGCTTTTTCCATAGCATCCTATCGAAAAACAACGCAAGAAGAAAAACGATAACACTTAGGAAACAAATATCCTGAAAAACCAACTCTAGCAATTTACCAACTATAAAAAAATAAGCAAGATAACAGCCCTTGAATTATATGTGCTGTTTATTGAATCCCTTCCAAGTACAACAAACCTTCACAAAATGAACGCACAAATACATACACAAATATGAGTGTGCATGAGCACCCTAACCTCTTGGCAGCTTGAAATATTGGTATTGTGAAATGTAATACACAAGATGACACCAGTGCTCTAAATCAAGCTTTAATGTTGTCAAAGTGACATTTAGAATTATATGCCAATGCAAACCCCTAATTCCATTTAGCAGTTGGTTAATTTCAAGACACAAGAAAACACTCTTCACAAAGAGTAACTCATTGTAACGTTAATAGAACTAGGGAGTTCTCCTTTCTAGTATCAACTACCTGGTTCCTAATGTCTGATTAGCTAATCATTCAGACAGCATTCCTGTAAATTCTAACTTTCTTGGTAGGGAGTAGATATTGCATGCATTAGAGAAACTATGCAAAGATCTAGGGAAATAAAGAACAAAGGGTTTAAGAAAAGAAGTTGCATGGCAGAAACGATAAAGTATGTTTATGTCACTAGATATTAAAGCTAGATAACATGATTGAGCATGCAAAACCAACTTGCAACCTTGAGATACTTAATAATATTATGGTATCTGCATGTCAAACATACCAGAAATACATCCACAGCTTCCAACTCCACCCAAAGCATAAACACAATTTGCGCCTTCTCCACTGTCTTTGGCCGCCCGTTCAGACATTTTGCCGCAACTGCATCGCAAACTTCCTTGGCAAACCTACAGCAAAGCACAAAAAATCACATCTCTACATTCACTATATTTCTTGCATTACACATTCACGTATAAATACAGTCTTGTATGCTTGTCAGTAACTCTACAATACAAGTTCAGATCTACAAAAACCGTCCTAACCAAAACATAAAATCTAGAAAACATCATATTTCAGTGATAAGCATTTATTAAGAAATACAAAATTAGCGAACCTTGAAGCATCGGCATCTGCGGCTTTTAAGTAAACAATTAGCGCGTCGAGGGCCTTATCTTGAACCGGCGCATTCGAATCCGAAACCGTCTTTTTAAAAAAATGCCCTAAAATCAAATAAAATAACTAATCAATGCGAAATTATTATAAATAAAAATACATTTACAAAGATCGAAATCATAAAAACAATCAAACATAGATCTATATATCGATAGATAGATATAGATAAAAATATATATATATATATATATGAAACCCTAAAAAGAGAGTAACGAACCTAATTCACGGAAACGGGGATCTTTAGGATCGGAAATGGAGTCAAATAAAGAGGCTAGATCAATATTAGCATCGTTACGAACCTTCCAGTTCTTATGTAACAATCGATCTTCCCATGGTAACTTCTTCGCTTCTTTTAATAACTTCTCATCTTCCGTCGACATTTCAATATATTTATATAATAATTATGTGTATGGATATATATATATACAGAGAGAGAGAGAGGGAGATAAAAAATTATTTGGATCGGGGAAGTTTGTGTAAGTTGTGAGTGTAATGTGTGAGGGAGGAAAGAAGACGGCACGGAACGGAACGTAATTTTTGAATTAGGGGTTTTGTTGTTTTTGTATCTTTTTTTCCCCTAATTTGAAAAATTGAAAAGATGAAGAAATATGGACAGAGAGAGAGAGAGAAGACGGGGGGTGAAAACTTTCGATTATTTTATTATGAAGAATTGGTGTGGTGTGGTGTGGGGTGGGGTCAGTGGTCACGCAACAAGTGTGTATGTGTGTGCCCTTTGCCGTCCGGGAGCGGGATATAGATGATGTTTTTCTTCAGATTTGGAAACCTCAACCAACATAAAACTATGACTTGTTTTTATCATTATCAATTATATATGTATATGGCTACCACTACAAAGAGAAAAAAATAAAATTATTTTTTAATCTAAGCCATTGAAAATAAACCTACAAATTAATCACCACCATTTAAATTGAAAGTCAATTTACTTATTAATTATGGTAAATTTTTTATAATATTTAATACACTTACCTTTATACCATTAGACATGCCTTTAGAGTTTTATTAGTCATAGTTTTTAATGCAATGTTCGTCCATTACTTTTATAAAAATCCTTTTCCTAAACTGAATATTTTGTGATAAACCTTCATGGATGAACAATTGAAAAAGCTTTAGAATAAACCAACTAATTGATCATGCATTCATAATAATAATTAAAAATCAATTAGTTATTAAGAGTTAAAAGATGGATATCTAATTGCCGTTTAGAAAAAAAAAATTGCATCCGTAACAATTTTTTTATTGTATCCATATGACCATACTCAATGTCATATTCACCAAATAAAAGGAAAGAAAAATATATAAATAAACAGATAAAATGGAAACAACAAAAGCTAATGAAGAAAAGAAACAATATGAAACTAGATCTCAAGGCTTCGTGTGATTGTTGTTAGTAAACAAATTACATATAGAGATGTTGAATTTTTGATATCGATTGATTTTTCTACATGGATTGAAATAATTTAGGAGCATATGAAAATTAAGAAAGAGGAAAAAAATAAACTCAGGGAGAGATGATAGGGTAATGACATGGAGTCATGGGGCTCACCTTATATTTATTATAATGCGAAAGGTATCCGTATAAAGTAACGGTAGTAACAACGACGATGATGGTTATGGTAACAGTTTGTTTATTAATGTAAAAGTTATTAATATAAAAGTATAATGGAGATAGTTTTTTTTTGGCAAAAGTTACAAAAAACTTCTGGTGAGCAATTTCATTCTTGCCTCGGCTTTGGTCAACCCCGGTTGACCTAATTAGTTATAATCGGGTTGTTTTTGGGTCATGTGGCTGATAGATCACATAAGTTTGTTTTGGGTCAAATGCGTTCTTTTTTAGTCAAATGGGTTGACGAGTAAATGGGACAAATAGGTTGGTTTTAAGTCAAGTAACTAAAATAGGTTGTTTTTTGGTCAAGTGGGTTGATGGGTTGGTAGGTTAAATGGTTGATTTTGTGTTAAATGGGCCGACATTTTATTATGGTTGTCGGATCGACCTAGCAACTTAAAAATCCAACCAAGATCTGATTTAAAATAATCAGGTTGGTGTGTTAAAAATTTATAATGATTTCAAGTAAAAATTCAGGTTGGACCGGGTTTCAATGTGTTTTAGATATATAGGATTATATTGTAACGTGGTCACCGACTAAATATAACGCAAAATATTAATGTAGTTAGTGTTTTTACAATGGTGGCAAGACACAAATTATAGTCTTTTACCATAAATTTCTTGCAATATCAATTTATTTGTTTGAACATCTAGATATTAATTAATTTCAACTATTATGTTTAGGTTGCAATGTTTTGTGTTACGTCTTATTAGTAAAAGTTGGATTCTTGCATTTTTTTTTTAACTATTATATCTTTGTAGGTAAAGTTAAACATGTTTCGTGTAATCTTTAAGTATATATGTGTATTGTCGATTTGTTTCTAACTCGGTCAACGACCGGGTATTGATCTAGTTAACATATGTAAAGACAATTAGATGTTGTACACCATCATTGCCGTTAATATTAACCTAATATTTTTAAATTTTTAACCTTACTTTTTTAACTTTCTCGCGTAATGCAACGGCGGTAACCATATTCTTATTAATGTAAAAGCTATTTCATTGCGACCGGAGATGTGATGAATTTTTTATGTTAAAAGGGGAGGAGTGTGATGAATTGTGAGTTAGGGTTAAAACTATGTGTTTCTTCGTAAATGAGAGATAGATACTGAATTTTTTTAAGGGCATTTTAGTCACCGTCTATAAAACGAAAATAAGGATGTATTAAGAATGAGGGTAAATTAGACATATCAAGTTCTTAAATTTAAAGGAAGTGGGTTCAGTTTCTTTTATGTAACAACCCTTAATTTCCAAATAGGATTACTTACTTATATTTATCTAGGTATCGATCTCTAGAGGTTTGATAAGAGAATTGACCTTCTAGATATTCAAAGCATAGTGATAATTGCCCTCTAATACAGTAAAATGTCTTAGAAATACCTTAGATGACTAGCTATCCTAGATTTGCCATAAACAATAACTAATCATTCAAGACAATCTTAAGCAATAAATTAGTTCTAAATGAACTTGATAAAATACCATGGAACAAAAATTTTATTGTTAATCAATCAAGTTATATAATTAATAATGTAAGACTCACAAGCCGTGATAACAATTAAAAATCTTATATACATATATATATACCCAACAAATTAATCATCAAGCGAATTAAAGTGTATGTAAACCTAAATATATATATATATATATATATATGATGACCATCTTAAAACATATTTATAAACTACTATGGATATAAAAGTATTAAATAATAATAAGTAATGTATGTATGTCTAATAAAAATGCAAGATTAGAACTGAAAAGTTAAATAACAAATTTGAGACACAAAAACTATATACACATACATATATATATATACACGACCACACATATACATACTTATGTACACAAATTATAATTGATAATTAAGTAACAAATGTATGAACACAAAAAGATAAATGTGTACATACGTACATACATATAAGCTCATATGTTTGCCTTAAAAATGTTACATAATTAGTAAATACTTATGCAAGAACATATGCATACAACAAATACATATACACAAATTAACAAACAAAATTAATCACCCACTTTTCAAATATTAAACCCAAAATTTCGGCCCCCATGCCCCATAACCATTTGTCCAATCAAAATTCAACTAGAGACTTGCTTCTTACACATCCAATGCATATTGGATACTCCTACACTCCAACCTTTCACTCCACCATCTTTTCTCTACACTTTCCCACACAACACACACACTTCTCTCTCAAAAACACACTTCTCTCTTTCTCATTTCTCTCAAAGAAAATCTGCATTTTCTCCCCCTCCTTCAACCATTTCGACCAGCCACAAATAACCAAGAAAAACAAGAGCAAATAAAATCTAAACAATAATAATAATAAGGGTTTACAAAGGATTAAACAAGGGTTGATTCAATCAAGGATTATAGGTTGTTTAAGGCTTGGAATAAGGTTTATGTGGAGCTTAATAGGTCACGAATTTTCTGCCCAAAACCACTCTTAAATCCGAGTTCATCAAAGGTATAAATATAAAATCTTCATCTCTTAGTTTAATCTATCTTGTTCTTGTATATTCAAGGATTCTTACCAAAAGTTCATGTTTTCTTCCAAATAAACACTTGGTGAGGGCAAAGTTGATAGGATCTTTCTTCCCATGCTCATGCATGTCGAATATATGAAGAAAAATCCAAGGATTCAACTAGTTTAAGACCCAAAGGTGTTGTCATAGATTAAATAGATTTTAAAGTATTTTTTTCTTTGAAATATGGTCATATTTTTATATATTTTGATGAATATATTTCTGGACTTTTTCATAAAAATATGTTTTTAAGTTGTTGAATTGAAGATGGATAAAGATTTGTTGTTAAAATGATGAGATGATTACATGCGTGCTTAGATTTGCACTTGTTTAAGTTGTTTTTGATTTGAGATTTGAGATGGATCTTTAATTGATGATTTCATATATATTTTGATGTTAAAATACATGTTAATAATCTGGGAATTATGAAGTTAGTATAAGAAATAAAGATTTTATAAGAATTTAATCAAAACTATGTCTAAAATCACAACCGAAAATCACCAACAACACATATATGCATCCACCATATTAATCAAGCAATCTATTCAAGAAAAATACAAAGAAAATCTGGAAATACACTAATGAAATGTTAATGGATGAGTGAGGATGAATAAAGCAAAATAAAGCAAATATGCTTTTGCGTTATCAAGAAAGTTCACAGAATCTGTATCTGAACTTGGAGCGTGTGAAAGTGGTTCAAAAAGGACGAACTAGGTGAAACTCATAAAATATGAAATGAATCCTCTTGAGTTAAATTTCACCTCCCACTGGAATCAGATTAAAAGACGAAGTAAAAGTCAAGTTATGAATTTTTAAGTGCACAGTGGTCAAACTGGTCAAACTGATTTTTATTCTTTAAAATGGGTCATGTTCATGGATTTTTAGATTTCAATCCGTAAAGATTCAGAACTTTTCACTTTATGGGGATCATATTTGATGTGTTGAGAAGCTAAAATAAAATCATGGGATATTTGAAAGCTATGTTAGACCTTGAACTTTTATAAAAGTTTTGGTTGCGCAAACAACAACATTTTTGAGTGGTTGAGTTCATGGAATTTTTATAGATAGTAATCGATGCTTAAAAATTCACCAAAAATAATAGATACATATAAGTCACTGTGTAAAAATCATGAAGGTCCAAATAATTCGTCTTGGCCCCAAAATAGTAGCCAACATTTCATAAAAATGTGAATTAAAACAGAAAATTTTGAAGTGAATTAATAGTTGGTGTAATGGGCTATGTAATGGACTAAAGACCATATTGGGCTAGCGCGGCCCAATTAATGAACCCATAAGGAACATAAATCAGTAGGCCCACTTGGCCCAACCAAACCATATAGCCCAATAACCAATATAACCCATTAAGCACATAACCCAAATAAGGTGAAGCCTAACAACTAATGTAAGCCCAAAACATTTAAAAACCCATGACACTTTAGGCCTAATTGATAATGGCCCATAACACTTAAACGAATTTCATGAACCAAGTAATCGCAAGACAAATCGATAAATATACGAGTTGAAGATAAGTGTAATCAAAATAAAACAAAGATAATTAAATGAGATAAACATAAGTAATTATGTTAACCAAACTATATATTGATATCACAAATGCTAATTTGTGCTAAAATCGGTTACACATCAAATAATGAATAAGGATAATATAACTTAATATGACATTTCTATATGATAACCTAATATGCCAAATGAAACCACAAATGAAGCCAAGTTATCGAGAACCTAACAACTTATAACTACGCATGTAATGAAAGTAACATTTTACACCATCAATCTCTACAACTAAAACGATGCGAGTGTTACCAATATACTTGGATCCCACAATTGATAGCAACATAATGAAAATGGCATTTCTAAGTGATGGCTTAAGATAGGAACTTACGTATATTAGTCCTATCGTAGGGATAGTCTTGGCTTGAAATATGATGGAGAAACATAATGGATATATGGTCAAGGAAGCTATAGATGGGAAGTACCCATTTTGGATAGATGAGTATAATATGTGGCATATCAAGGTGAGTCATAACCCCCTTTCAAACTCTTTTATGTGTTTTACTTTCGGGGTGAAAAGCATGATAAATAAAATTGCTTTATGAAATGATATTTGAAAGAATGATTATGATATGGAAGTTATATTGTATGTTCAACATGTTATATATTATATGATGAGATTGAGTACTGTCAAACTGTTTCACCTCGGTACACTACTATTAACTCTTCGAGAGACCTGTAGTTTGAGAGTTGCGCAACTAGGACTTGTCCCCTCACCCAACGCGTAACGGTGGGATGTTTGGTTTGCCTTTGTGAAGACCATCATTCCCAGTCCGACCACGCGGTGCTCTAACTACTATATCAGTTTCCAATCATATACCACGCCCCTTCTATTACTTTATTGGTCGTCTCCATGGCACGACCCCTTTGTTATTATTATTGCACGTGATTGACGGCATGTGCTTCTTATTATTTTGGACATAACCGGTCTTAGTAGTGGCTCAAGCACAAACTCATCAAATTATGCCTTTGGCTAAATGATATTGAGAACAAAGTGGCGAACGGGTGCGTAACGCGTGGGAATCTGCCGAACAGTTAGGGCCAAATCCTGAAGAAAGCTAAAAAGCGCTGTTTGATGAGCCTGTGTAGTATTAGGTAGTTGGTCAGGCTAAAAGAATGTGATAGAACACCTTTTTTGACATCAGGAGATGAAAGCAGTCAAGCAAGAGCAGCGTCGCTGCTTGATCGGCGGGGAGGAGCATCTCAAAGTACGTCATTTCGCCCGCCCGTTTCACTTCTATTCCGGAGGAAATGGGATTTGAACCCATGATACAATCTTCTTGTATGTCGATTTAGCAAACCAATGCCTTAAGCCACTCAGCCATACCTCCAAGTTTTTGATCGGAATGGAAATTATAATTATGGATGAATATTATGAATTGAACATACGGTTTGGGTATTGGACCCTATATGGAATCTTGAAAGTTGTTGAATTTGGTGATAATGGAATATTGATAACCGAATGATTTTGGGTATGATATACGATAAATCGATTGATATATTTCTCTCATAATGATTTTGATAAATGAGAACTTTATAAGTTACCATGGATTCTTCCAAGTCTTGAAATGACATTATAGTATTTGGAACGCTTGATGGTTTGATATGAGAATTTTGTCGGTCTTATGGTTTGGAAATTTCAAAATGTAACAATAATATACTTTCTAAGTGTTAAAATGGGCATGTACTAAGATTTATATAAAAACCTATGCACTCACCAACTACGTTTTCGTAGTTGACACTTTTTCTTCATGTTTTTCAGGAAATAAGCTTAAGCATTGAGGATTTATATGCTTCATGATTATTTGCATTGCACTTTTGAGTGAAAGATCAAACCTTGTGATAGGCAATGGAATCCGCCTTGATCATTGTAGTTTACTATTTCATGTGCTTGTTATTTGGTTCGTGGACTTAATATCCAAGTATGGTGGACGCATTTGTACTTGGAAATTGGTTCACATGTTTGTACATTGTAAATTCTTTTTATCAAATAAAGCTATGTTGAATGTTATTTATAATCCTTTGTTTTGAATACTCGACTTTCTATACATCTCATTGTTCTGCCTTAGTTGGGGTGTTACATTTTATAAGAGGGTATAGATTACATACATACCCTATTTTTAAGTACTAAAAGCCTAATATTCTATAATCATATCTAAGTTACATTTTAAAATTAAAAATTAAGTTTCAACTTTAAGTCAAGCAACGATGACAAATGTTACAATCATCGTTTTTTATTGTCAACAATGGTGGTGTATGTAAGTAGTTTTTTATTTGATGGCTACTCAAGTGAATCATTTTCTTTTCAGCTGTAAATATTATTGTAGAAGAATATTAAAAGTTTGTATAAAACCTGTCTTCATTTTCATTTTATGCACATCCTGCAAAAAAATACACACACATACACTCCAAAACACACCTCTTTTTAAAGATTTAACAAACTTTAAAATAGTTTGAAAAATAATGAACTTTTATATACACAAGAATAATAGTTATTTCAATACTTTTCCAAAATACATTATAAGTATTTTACTATTTTGTTTTAATTAGGGATAAACGAAAGATAAATTTTTCGTGTATCAGTTCCGGTATCAACAATGTTGGTTCCAAAAATCATCAAAACATAGTAATAATTCCAACACCATTTAGAATTCTATACCACTTTCAAGAATTATGTCCCGCTAACGATCAGAATCCAATAAAATGGTTATCAGTTGTTATCATATTTGAATTTGGTATAACTTTCCCATACCAGAATCACTAATCGATAGTTGAAAATTTATGCTCATCCTAGTTTAAATGCTTAAAGTTATAAACTAATAATTAGCACCGTGTCCGTGTAATGCGGCGTTGGTTGTGAGGCGAAGGTGCGGTGGTAGGGCAAATTTTGGTAGTAGAGGCGGTGTCGAGTGTCGTAGAATATTGGTGTAAAAGTAGTTGATGTAAAGGTTTATGGAAATATTTTAAAAAATAAAAAGATGATAATGTAATTTAATCATTAATGTTAATGGGGTAATGTAGGTGAAAATATTTTAAGGGGTGCTAAATAAAATTAGGGATAAGTATCTTGTAATGTAACAAACTTTGAACGAATGTCTATAGTAGGAAATAACTAAATTTGTGTGTATTGTATGTAAACAACTCGAAAATAATGTTTATTGTATGTAAGAAAATGTATTCAACCAATTAAAATCAAACAAGTGGCACCTCTATATGGTTGCCACGTATGTTTTCTTACATACAATAAACATTTTTTAAAGTTGTTTACATACAATACACAAAACTTTAGTTATTTCCTACTATAGACATTCGTCTAAAGTTTGTTACATTCCAGGATACTTATCCCATAAAATTATTACACAAGTTTCAACATTTACAAAAATAAGAAGTTATTTTTTTTCATAATATAATATAGATTACTGACACTTACTTCTAAACTATAACTAATATTTTACTTATATATATTTAGTGAAACTTTCAAAATACTAGATTAAGTCATTTAATTACAAATTTATTTTATTTTATGGTTTTTACAACTTTTGAAACGCATTGTATAACCCAACGAAGCATATGTATCATAAATAAATCTAAAGTTATGTTACAATTATTACTTCTCATGAAAATTAGGGGATCGACATTGTAAGGTATCAAATTTACTTAAAAAGTTTATCATATACGAGTACTAGTGCTCAGACCCGTCCATTGGACGGGTAGTCTCAAGATATATAATAAATCTTATAATAATTGTGAAACAAAAGGTGTATGACCAATATCACAACTTAATCAATACGAAAGCTAAAGAAGAAATATATGAAAATTGACTTCATATAAATATTGATTCGAGTTTACCTTTTTTTTCCAACTTTAGTTAAATAAAAAGAGAAACAAAAAGTGTATGACCAATATCACAACTTAATCAATACGAAAGTTAAAGAAGAAAAATATGAAAATTAACTCCATATAAATATTGATTCGAGTTTATCCTTTTTTTTTCCAATACTAGTTAAATAAAAAGAGAAATATAAAGTGTATGACCAATATCACAACTTAATCAATACGAAAGCTAAAGAAGAACATATGAAAATTAACTCCATATAAATATTAAAAAAGATAATAATAACAATAATATAAGAATTTAATATTAAATAATAATAATAATAATAATAATAATAATAATGATTAAATATGAACAAAGTATATAAATAAAAAAATATTTTTGGCAGTCGATCGTAGTTTTTTTTTTGTCGTAGGTTTTTTCTTAGGGTTTAGAATATGTGAGGGTTGAAAATAGGTGATATATATATATAGATAATAATAATAAAGATTTTTTAATTAAAGGTCGGTCACTTTTTATTAAAAAAATAGAGGATTAATAAAGAGAGAATATTAGGCTAAAGGAGGGGATTAGGGGTGCCAAGTGTACCCCCAATCCCCTCTTTTAGTTATATTATAGATAGATAGATTATAGATAAACCAATTGGGTTAGATCAGTGGTTGGAACTCATGCCTCTGGAAACAGAGGTCATGGGTTTGATCTCCATGCCCAGCAATGCTGGAGGTCCTTTTTTACCTATGGTAGAACCTGAAAGCAACCCTCTACCTTTGGTAGGGGTAAGGTTGTCTACATATCAACCTCCCCATACACCGTCGAAGACGGTATTGAGACCCAAAACCCGTGGAAGACGGCATTGGGAGTTACTTTACTTTACTTCGGATAGATTATAGATGGATATATGCAAGTGTCATAAGAAAACCTAGTGGCTACCATAGTAGCTGCATGACCTTAAACCGAAAATTACCTTAGATGTTAAATACTGATGTTGCAAGTTCAATTTTATACACACACACTGACACAAACATATATATAACAATACTCTCTTTGTGAATGCAATCAATCGCCCTAAATGACTCAATATTGTGCTACAAGCTTTGTTCACTATACATATATACATGAAAAGTTATGTTCTTTTTTTCAAAAAGTGGTATATACTACTGAGCAGTGTCGGCTTGTATTTGTTGTGCGAGCTCTTTTGTTAAGTTGTCAGCACGATCATCTTGTCCCCCTGCAAATGAATAAACCCGAAAAGCAAACTGAAACGCTTTCCAAAGGACTCTCCCTGAACTCGCTTTCTTGCTATTCTTTTTTGATACACTTGCCAATTTCTTTTCCTATTCGAAGACAAAAACCAATCACCAGTTTCAAATTTGAACACCATACCCATTTATAAATGTAACATGATTGAATATGAACATGTCAGTATCTACAATGCAACCTAAAGTAGATGCACATATGTAGTACGCAGCAGTTTTTAGCACATACAGTAAACATGGCAAAATGGATGGGTTGGGTAATGGCTCTAAACGTGGCAAGTTTTCTATGCAAGTAAAAGTGGACTTAGTTGAATCTTTACTTAACCAACGTGAACTTTGAAAGATACATGGATGTTCAATATTCATTTATAACACTTTGAAAGTAGTCAATAAAGCACGTTTGAATTGCTGTAATCATATCTAAAATTACTAAAAGCCTTTTTTTTTTTATAATTATGATAGCATTAGTACAGAAATACCTTTAGTGCCAATTCCATGCAGCTTGAGGAAAGATCCACCATCAGTTCTTTGATTCTGATAAGTATACTGAAATCAAAATGAATCTTTTGACTTTTAAATTTCTTGATTTCCTCGTCTTTTGTTCGGTCTAGTGTATCAAGTTCTTCTTTGATCTGCATGTGAAAATTGCTTGTTTGTCGGTGAAGGCAAAGGAAAATGGTTTGATGATGATCAATGTAGATGTTACCTTATTAAAGTAATTCTCAATTCTATCAATAACTTGGTTCACTGGAGGCTCTACCTCCCAATTTTGTAAAGTAGTGGCAATTGCATCTAACTTCGAGTATAATGCTGCAGCCATTCTCAATCCTTCCAACTTTTTGCTGGGAAAATCTTCAAACCTTGCCAGAACCTACTAGTTTCAAGTGTAGAAGATATTACAGTTAACTATAGATACATACAATTTTAACCAGTGTCCAGATTAACCAGCTAGAGGAAGCTATTTTGACCCAAATACTTCAAAATGAGTTGGCTTATACTTCATTTATAACGAATCAAACATTTAAGATAAGATCAAGTATTCAGAAAAGTATATGGTCAGTAGGTTGAAAGTGGTGCAAAGTGAACATTAAATTTTGAATCATTTCATTCAAAATTTCAGATCAATTGACTCAACCCATTACTACCAAACCTTTATAATTCATTAAGCGTCTCCCGAACACTATTTCAAACATCAAATAAATTAGGTAATATTTAGTAAGATGGTAGACCTGTGTTTCATCGGTTAGTTTCTCAAGATGAGATTCCACATATTTGTGAAACTTGATCAGCTCATCCATGTCTGTTGTTTGGAAAGATACCAGAGCCGCTTTCACTTCCTTGATGGAATCAGAATAATTTTTAACATCTTCTTCAATTTGCTGAAAGTATGATGACCTGGAAACTAAAAACTTAGAGATACGGGTAAAATTTTTTACAAATGCATGTAATACTCTTAAAAAATTGGTTCACCTTTTTGTCATCTCTGCTAATGCATCGGCCATTCCTTTCTTTTCGTCACCACCAGAAACTGCTCCGACTTTGCTGGGTTTCTTTTGTAATGATTTAGTCTTCGTACCCGATCCCTCAACCTTTGCCTTAAGTTGACGGTACAGACATCCCATCTGAGACGATCTCTTTAATTTACTAACTGATTTACGTAGTAATTTGCCACCACCACCAATAGCAGGGGGTGGTGGTGGAGCACCTCTGTTGCCTCGTGGCACTGGTGGTAGTGCTGCAGGGTCCGACTCATCTGATGACGCTATAGATGGGGGAGGTGATGGTGGAAGCCTTCCAGTTGCCCCGGGAGGCGGTGGCGGTGGAGGTGGTGCTCCTATTGCCAGAGGCATGCCACTGCCTGGTGCCATAGGTGGGGGCGGTGTTGCTGTGCCAGTTGTCCTCAATGGGGGTGGTGCAGGTGGTACAGGTGGTGTTGGTGGTGCAGGTGACAATGATGTTGTATTACTTGTGATCACTGAGGGTAGCGGTGGTGGTGGCGGCGGCGGCGGTGGAGGTGATAGTGAAGTTGTACTACTTGTGTTCATTGAGGTTGGTGGTGGTGGTGGTGGTGGAGGTGGAGGTGGCACTGATGTTGCTATATCATTTTCTTCCACCAAGAGAAATGGAGGCGGTGGAGGTGGCGGCGGAGGTGGAGGAAGAACTCCTAGTGTTGTGGGCGACGATGCTTCTTCATGGTTTGTGCTAATCTTAGGCGAATGTATATGTTCTGACAGTAAAATTGGTGGTGATATCTCCGTCTTCTCACAATGCTGTGATGGTAGGGATTGACTTGCTTCTGCAACCAATAGTTGCGGTGACTGGGACACGATGGATGCTGAAATGGACGGCCTTTCAGATGATGATGATGGCGACCCTGAAGTCGGAATCAACTGTACATTTTCTGAATCTACAATTGATTTTAGAGATGATGATGGTATCGAGATTTTCATTTGCACTGTTACATTGCCATCAGAAGTCTCATATTTATTCACCCTTTCATCGTCATCTTCGACTACTGCAGAGTCCTTTGCCTCTTCCTTGTTATTCGACTGATCAATGGAATTTATAACTTTATTTGCTTCATCCAAGTCCATCTAGAATGACAAAAACATTTAATACAAATGACATTTAGTTTTCAACAATTCGAACATGCAGGTAAGAATAGAGCTGACCACATAGTGTCGAGTAACAAGTAAACGGTACACTTGTGATCCAAATACTGTAAGTTGTATAGACTATTAGTTTGCAAAAAATTGAGGACTAATATTCATTTTATCTTTTAACAGATGATCTAGAAGGTTACTATAAAAAATTCACTTTGGACATTTCAACCCATTGGACCAACTTCCTTTTAAGCAATATTTTTACTGGACTAATTCTTTTAATTTATGGTTTTTATTTTTATTTTTGACCCATAAAAAGGTAAAATATAACCACTCGACCCATGTATAAGTAAATGGGCCAAAATACTACATCTATGTAAGATAATAGATGGAAAGATGCAACTTTTGAGCATGCCTTAGCAGATTTGTTATTTTGAAACTCCTGGAGACCTGAAGTTGAGGTTGTTGGTGAAGATAGTAATCTTGCTTTGTCTGAAGATGACCTTGTAGAAGACTTCCCACATGAACTAGAAGGTGATTTTACATCTTCCTTCAGATTATGTGCCCTCTCTCTTGCAACCTTAATTATGTCGTCAAGCAAAGCCAGAGCTATACCAATTCCCATGCCATAGAGAACCATGTTACATGAGGATTAAACTGGAAATACAATAAATCACGGGCTAATTATTACTCGTATAATACAAAGCATAAACTGTACCACGTTTTTCTAAATCACCATTATCTTCATTATTCATTCCAGATTTGACCATCCATTCATCACTATGCATCCAATGCTTTCCAAGAGACTTGATAGACTCACAAAGCTCTTGTATCGCCTATTTACATAATTTGTTGATTACTATGTATCAAATAACACATGAAATAAACAAAAATAATAATAAAAATGAACTCCATTAAATCCATCATTATATTTTATATATTAACCTTATTCATAGGTCCTTCTGAATCTGATAATGAAATACAATGCACGACATCAGGATATAACTTACGAACTTCTTTCACCGTATCTTTGACCAACTGCAAAAAACACATTATATAAGTAGGATTTAACATTTTCCTACAAACAATCTCGGACCAACAAAATAACTACCATGCTTAATCAATTGCATTGTAATCATAAGGATTAACCTCTAAAATCGCTGAAGAATTGACACAAGGAGGCAAATCAACAAACTCTCTAAAGCTCATGATCTTCTTTCGAAGCTCAGTCATTTTGACTGAGTTGGTGTGAGGTACTCGAGGTGACTTCTGCACCACCACATTGTTGGATTCTTTACCCTTTTTCGACGACTCGGGCCTTTTACTACTCCCCGAAAGGTTTTTACTTGTCCCTGAAAGGTTTTTACTTGCCCTCGAAAGGTTTTTACTTGTCCCCAGATTCCTCTTACTCGCCCCCAAGGTACTTTTTCCTTTCTTAAACCAACAAGAAGTAAATATCACTATCACTATCCACATTCGGGTTTTTCATCAATCACAAAATATGCATTATTTATCTATACTTCAATCTACATTTCATCAAACCACCTTAAATACATTCTATATACTACAAAAAAATATATTATATATATTCTTTGAAAGAAAATATTACCCGAAATCGAGAAGCCTTCTTTCGGAAAAGACATCCAAAACATGCCATCTTCAAAAGGCTTAAGACAATCCTTATGCCGTATTCACAACAAGAATTTGTGTCAAATCATTGGTTATAGTAGTAACTAGGGTTAACAAGAACCCTAATTATTCAAAAAAATTGAACAAATTAATAATAATGAAAGAAAAATTAATTACAACCCAATTATAGAAATTAAAGAAAGATTCAAAATTGATAATTATTCAAGTAATAATCATGCAACCCATTTTCTGGACTCTCTCTTCGTTGAATCGAAAGAGTCCAGAAAAATGGAGATAATTTTATGTAAATTTTGTGGATTTTTTATATATAAAATATATATTAAAAATTAAAATTAAAATAATAATGTAAAAAAAAAGGAAATGGCCTGTTATGTTTTGTGCATAAAGTTCGCGCGTTTTATGTTCTTGAGTTCCAAAATCCAACAACCTTAAACACACGGAACAAGATACAAATGCTGTTTTGTTTATAATGTAGTTATATATAGTCCCTCAACTAAGTCTTCATTTACAGAAATTGTCCCTACCATTTTGTATTTTTGGCTTTATATATATAATAAAAAATCATTTGAGCACCTGGTTTGGATTTTGGATATAAACTAGTTTTTTGTCCCCGGGCGTTGCCCTGGGGAACATTACGTGACATGTAAACATGTGAAAAATTATATAAAATGAAATTTTCGTGGCAAAAGTTAAAAAATAAAAAAGTTAAGTGATAACAAGTAAAGAAAAATGAAACGTTGGTGGCTGAAGTTGAAAAAATAAAAGTATAAAAAGTAAATAGAACAAAACTTTGTATGAAAAGTAGAAAAAATAAAAGTGATGTGGCAAAAAGTAAAATGACGAAAACTTCGTAAATTTATGTGATAAAAAGTAAAGAGAATGAAACGTTCGTGACAAAAGTTAGAAAAACAAATGTATAAAAAGTAAATAACACAAAATTTTCGTGCAAGAAATAAAAGTTATGTGACAAAAAGTAAAAATTTAAAAGTTTCTGTAATAAAAAGTAAAAAGAATGAATTTTCGTGGAAGAAATTAGAAAAATAAAAGTTTAAAGACTAAATAAAACAAAGCTTTCGTGCCAAAAATAAAAGAAATTAAATTTAAGTGAAATAAAGTTAAAAGTTTCCGTCATAAAAAGTAAAAAAATGAAACTTTCGTGGCAAAAGTTAGAAAAATATATGTTTAAAAACTAAATAAAAGCAAACTTTTGTGCTAAAAGTAAAAGAAATTAAAGTTATGTGGCAAAAATTAAGAAACCTAAAGTTAAAAGGTTAGAGTTAGCTGATAGGGACCATTATTGTAACAAATTTAACGACAGGGACTATAATTGTAGGAAAAATTTAACAGCCGTTAGCTGATGAGGACCATTGCTGCAACAAATTTAACGACAGGGACTAAAAGTGTTGAAATTGTATGACGCACGCAAACCGATTCATGCTTTTTATCATATATAATAATAATAATGCATCAACTACTTAAACCATCAAAGAACCATCAAGACATCAAGTCAAATCTATCTTGAACGGACAATACAAGATACTGCCGTGATCCATTAGTCGTCAAACAAGGTTCAAAATGACCGACAAGCCTGGAATGGTCTAAGGGGTGCAAAATCATCAAAATGTTGCGACTTGCGAAGTAGACTAAAAAAATAAGCTCAAGTAATCCTATAACGTGACACAACCATCAAATATTTATTACAAAAATAATATAAATATACATTATACATACAATGATACAAATAATTATTCCCAAACACAAAAATTACCTTAGAGAACCCCCCCACCCACCTTTTTTTTTTTTTTGTTCCTCTCTGGATGCGTGAATGTATAATACACTAGCTCACAACTATAACACAACACAAACTAACTACTCCATAACATCAATCATCTATGTGGCTGTAGGGTGCTTGTGAATTCTCCTGTATGTAAACCTTTAATGACCATGTTACAGCCCTGTTCACTTTGGATTGGTTTTCTTAAGTGGACTGGAAATGCCCGTTTTGTTAACTGGCTTTTTAGCAGAGACAGAACCACCACTTGCTGCAGTTCTTTCAGCAATTCTCCTTTGACGTTCTGCCGCCAATTCTTCCACTCTCTTTCGAATCTCATCTTCCTGTTTCAGTATAACAGAATCCATAAATACCTAAAAAGACTCAAATCTAGAAGAAAACTTTTATAGCAACACAAGTATATATGTTTGCCTGTTGACTTAAAAAGACTAGTAGAAAGGCTGAAAATGTGTAAAAAGTATACTGTACATGAAGAATACCATTTCCATTGCTAGAAAAGTATGTAGTTTTTGCCATTTGACAAAGCTAAAACTGTTGCCCTCATGGATGAAGATCCTCTCAAGTAACTTGATATATCAAATTGGTTTTATAAGACAATGAATACTAATAAAACAAAATCCAGCCCCACAGTAGTACCCGACATGCTTTTACACGCACAAACATCACAACTTGATAGGTCAAGTTATATATTAACTTGAGAGGATCCTTATCCTAGACTTTATCTTTTGATTATTTGAACAATGATTATTATGGATTATCCAATACTTAATTAACTTTATCATATAATTATTGGTTTAGTCTTCAAGGCTAAATATGCTTAGATTAATTTTAACTTAAAAAGCACTCAGTTTGGCATTTAAAGTCAAAGACTTTCATACCTGTTCCCTTTTGCTCTTGTGAACGACTGGCCGACTCACAAATGGTAACCTCTTGTCAGTTGGGAGAGATCTTGACAAAGGTCGAGCTTTTGCCACTTTCTTCATTTTAGGTTTGACAGGAGACTCCTCGGCTTGCTCTTTTGTCTCAACAGGAGCTGGCTTGGGTTCAGACTTTGTGAAAATTTCGGCTCCATAATCCATTTCTGGGGTCCACGAGGACCTAACTGGTGGCTCAACCCCAGAATCACGTGGGACCATCAAATAGAGGTCATCTGGCTCATAGAAGCCCGTTTGTGCCCCCTGAGTAGGCTCATTATCATCGGGTTTATTCACACTCTCGATCATGCTAACATCTGCTGACCGCCATTCTGACTCATATGGAGCTGTTGATTGTGGTTGTACCATGAAAGAATCATCGACAGGCACAGCCTTTTTGTTTATTTCAGATGAAAGAACGTCACCTTGCATTGTAACATAGTCATCAGTGAATGCTGATTTTGAACTTTGACTTTCAGAATTCTTGACCACAAACCAGTCTTCTTCCCTTTTGTTTCTAATCATAGAAGATTCCGATCCAAGATCCCGAGAGCCTGTCATTATATCCGTTCCTTCTCCATATCTTTGTGAAATTACCATATCAGTGTCCGAATAATCCCTTCCTTTCATCCTAAAAGTCTCACCATTTTCAAAATCTTGAGAGTTGACATTTCTTGATTCATAGCCTCCGTTTCTGTCAGGAACCACAAATGAGTCATTAGTCCTCGTTTTTGGTTGATTTTTCACATAGTTCTCCGACCCCATGTCCATAGCTTCATTTCTGATTGTGAAATGATCATCTTGAACATCTTCTTTCAAGAGTAGATTTTGAAATGCATCCCAGTTTTCATTTCGTTTTCCAGATTCGTTGTCCAAATCCGCACCTTTTTTCTTCTTTTCATGTGATTTCGAAGATTTGCTATGATGCTTCACCAAAGACTCTAGAACACCATCAACTTCATCTTCGGCAGAGTCATCACTTCCTCCATCAGAATTCTTTCGATTAGAAGTAATATAGTTAATGTTGCGTATAACAACAGTCTTCGAAGACTTCTTTTTGTTCTTCCTGGTTGTCTTTTCGTGCTTTGAGACTGTTCCTGTTTCACTAACAGAATCAGACTCAGTATCGTCATTGCTCTCATCTTCCTCTTCATCTGAGGATTCAGGTAATGGAGATTTTGACTTCTTTTTTGATGATGATCTATGGTGGCGGCCATGACTAGAATCGTCAGGATTTGCAGGCCAACTCATATGGGCTGGATAATACGGGCCCATACCAGGGTATGGATAAGGATAACGTTGTCCTTGTGGGCCTGGAAAGTTGTACATATAGGGAGGCATCTGGTTTGGCCATGGCATCTGCATCTGTACATTTGAAGGAGTAGACGATACCTGATCTGTGTTATCTGCAGCAACAATCTCTATAAGAACCTTGAGTGTGGTCGAATAAGTAATTTAAGTTTATTGCAACGTATTGCTTGACTACCAAAAAATAAAACATGCATCTTCTATCCAAATAGAGATCAAAACGAGGCTGGATCAAATTTATATTTTAGATCGGGGCTGGATCAAAACTTATGTTTTAGATTGGGTCAGGGGGTTTCTTTGTTAATACTCATAGTAAAAAGTTAACCTGTTTTGGCATAGTTAAGGCGGATACAAGAACTTGAGTATGCCATTGGTACTTTTGTACCTTTAGGACTGATCTATAAAATCTTAATGTTTTGACCTGTTGGTAATGAAAAATATACGGATCTGAAAATTTATAAGATTGCTCTCTCCCATCTTAATTAACTTCACATGTTCATTGGACCATTCATAACAGACGAAATGGATCTATTGGGTGACGACATGAAAGCATATAATCACTTACTTTTGTCTCCTTCTGCATCAATGAAATCGTTGTTTAGTGTTGAAGCATTACTTTCGGTTGCAATCAATAATCCACCGGTACCAGAGTAAGCTAGTTCTGAAGGGGGGTATGCTGCCATTGCTGCTAATTCATCCATCCATAGACCATCATTGTGCTTCTTCTTGCATAAATCTTTGAATTCTATGCATGCTTCCCTATATTAATTAAAAAAATCTTATTTGGATAGCTGAACATGGAGTTTAAAGATTATAATTCCATCAAATTCCAAAGAATTCGATGATTGGACCCGGAAATGTGAAAACATGCAGATCAAAAGTAAACTTGTGAACCCCTATTGCGTACCTTAAACGTGAGGCTCCAAAAGCATCAGCAAACAATATCAGATCATTCATGTTTTCAGTTTCAAATCCAGCTACAAGTGCACGGGCATAAGCCATTGCTTGTTCTTTCCGGAGCATTGCTTTTCGTGTTTCCAATAACCGTTGAAGTTGAATTCTGGTCAAATACAATTAACTAAAAGTCAACCTTTGTTTTATTGATACAACACAATCTTGATCATATTATACACAAGCAAGCTCAATTTACTTGGAGTTTTCTTCTTGTACATTATCACCAGCTTCTCCAGCTTTGGTCTAGAATGAAAGATATAAATTGGAAACATGAATTAAAATTCCCGTCTCAATAACAGATGTATAGTCGACTTTTAATGGCAAAAATTGTTTGTATATGTGAAGTACCTTGGAAGGATCTGCTGACTTCTTCGTGCTTCCATCAGATGATAAACTTCCTGCTAACAAGTCAAAAACCAAGTTAAAGATACAGATAAACTTAAAAATAACACGTCACAACTAGTTTCTGGCTGCAAATTATTCACTATCAAGTAATACCTTCGCCACCGGGTTCTTCACCTTCATTACTTTGAACAGAATTCTCGATCTGCAAAATTTCTCGTTCTAATCTTATAAATCTTTCAAGAACTTCAGGTGAGTTTATGAAGCGCACAAGCCTGAAAAAGTCATTCAATGTATTCAAAGTTCAAGTACCCGAACTAGTATTTACTTTTGACATCATTATGACTTATTGCCAAGATACATTTAAGCTGTCATGACTTGTAGGGATTTTAGATATAAGTTATCGAAGATGTTTAATACTAAATATTGTGGTAGAATTATAGATTTTATCTATAAAAAAAATCTAGCAAGCTTGTAAGTGGAAAAGGAATCTAGTAGGATAGTTACCTTGCTTTCCAATTAGGCAAGCATTGAAAAAAGCTTTAATCAATAAAGAATGCCATGTTATCAAAAGTACACCAGGGCTCATGGACCGCTCAATACTTATTTATTTACACCCAAACCATGGACATTTTAACCATATTATCATATTGGTATAGAGGGGCCAGAGCACACCAGCATACCCCTGCATTTTGCAAAGAGGTCGTCTCTGTAACATGGACCCCTGGCATCCCTCATTAACTAGGTTGAGTGACGCTCATGGGACCATTCGTAACGTAAAGAACTATTCCCCCCAAAAGAAATGTTATACTCGAATCGTAAATTCAACTCTTGACAACGTCTGTTGGGCCTTAACTCATAAGGACCAAATATTTATTTTATTAACTAAAGAGAACGTGACATGTTATCCATATACATCGAATCAGTATAGAAAGTTCTATGGCTCAAACCTTGACAGATCAAACGGAACCCAAACTGGAAAGCAAGTCATACCTTTGGAATGTGGATTTTGTGAACCAGAAACCACCAGTGTTGGGCGGACGAAGAGTGATCGAATAACCCCCTTTTGAAATCTGATCTTTAAAGAATTTTAAGTGAGAAATGAATGGTTCTACCAATCCAGATGCTAATTTCTCTTTGTTGCTTCCAGAGACGAGCAAGAGATCACATCTTCAAAACGTTCCAACACAAAAAGGAAAAAAATTAACCATAATTAGCAAAATCACAATCCTACTCAAGAATCTTGATAAACACATATGACCAATTTCTTAAGCATTTCAAAGATCTTCAATTAGGGATGTGCATGGTCCAGTTTGAACAGTTTTAGCCAAAAATCTCAACCAAACCAATACATACGGTTTCATGATTTTTCAAACCAATACGTCCAAATTGTTATGTCGAACCAAACCAACCAAAACCAATTAATCCGGTTTGGTTTGGACGGTTAAGCGGTTTTTTATTTTTTGAAATTAAATGTACAAAAGCATAAAATAATACGTAGCATCTAAGATTCGATATCATGACATAACAAAATATTCATAAGTCTTATAAGACAAACAAACATAACAATTTATGATTCGATATATATCATGTCTACAACTTTGACAAATAATAAGTATATACAATTTACATTATTAACTATTAATATAGATATAAACTTACATTTATTAAAAGTGAATGGTCCGGTTTGAACCGGATTGTATAATATCTAAGACCAAAACCAAACCATACAAATGGTTTACGGAAAAAACAAACCGACGGTTTAAAATTTTGATTTAAAACCAACCAATCCGTCCAAATACCCCGGTTTAAATGGTTTAGCCGGTTTGGACCAAACCATGCACATCCCTATCTTCAATATATGGATCATCCATTTTGTCTTACATTTTTGCCATTGAAAAATCACTGTCTTAGTGTTCTTTTTGCATTTTCACACTTGGGTATCTTACGAATTATTCAAGACTTGTTGATTACTCAAGAATCAAACAAAAAAGTATATTAAATCAACACTAAAATGACCAAAAAGATTCAAACTTTAAGCATTTAACATGAAAGGATAAGAAACACAGTTTAACAAATTGAAATCATGCCACCAAAAATCTTGAAACAGTTTTAACACAAACAAACAAGAGTACAAGACCCAAATCAACAATGTTTAGAACTTGAGATCACACCCAAAACAGACTATAATATGTCAATTTCACAAATACATGATGCACACACACAGACACACTCAATTCCAAACAACCAAAAGGTCAAAACTTTTTATGATCTCAACATTAAAACTCAACTCATAATAACTGGAATCCAATCAACAACAACAACAATGCCCAAATCCCTACTTGCAGGGTATAGATAATAACTGGAATCCAATCAAAAAATCAATTTTTTTTTATGAAATTCAACAAGAACAAAAAATCTCAACTCATTATAAAAGATCAAAACTTTTGAGGATTTACAACAAGGCAGACAGAACCCAACTCATAATAACTAAAATCCAACCAAAAGATCCAAACTTTTTACCAATTATATCAAGAAAAAAGAAAGCCCAATTCAATACAGCTTCATTCAAACTATATATACACAAAGAAGAACACACAAAGATAAAAAGATCAAAACTTTAGAACAATTACGTCGACAACAAACAAAAAATCGACTTAATTCAAACTAAAATCAATACACAAAAACATAAAAAGGTAAAGAAAAGTTGTACCTTGTTCTAGTTGGTGTAAGTTGAAACAGAGCATATTCAAGATGTGTAAGAGGATCCATACTGCAAAAAAGGTAAGAAAATTCACACACAAAAAGTTGTGAAAGAATGGGTGTGGAAATTAAGGAGAATGAGTGTTTGAGTTGATGTTATGGAACATGGGGATCATGCAGAGATAGACAGATCTGCAAGATAGCAGAGTAGTGATGTTTTTTTTAGAGAGAAAGCCAGCAGGAAATTATGAGGTATTGCACATGCAATGTGAGATAGAGAAAAGAGAGTGAGTTGTGAGATTGAAGATTTTTATCAAATGTGTAAACGTAGGGTCACACCACAAACACAATGTCTATTCCCCCACCTCCCTTCCGTCGACGGACTAGGATTTGTATCCGGTTAGTCAAGTTAATACATCATCAACTATATTAAAATAAAATCGATTTTCATTTTTAATTTGATGGATTTTTCCAATTTGTTTATTTAACTAGTTCAGTTAAGACAACTTATAAGATTTATATCTCAAAAAAGTAAAGGTTTCTTATGTTATCTTATATGTATATAGTTAACAAGAACATCAAGTGCAAAATGTTAATCGGTATGATTTTTTTTAGAGTCAGTTTCGATTCAGACGTGCTGGAGGCAATTTTAACCAACAAATCGTTGGACTTCAACCCCTTTCTCATGAAAAATACCTTGAGATGAGAAACTCAAGACTCGAACCCGAGATTTAGGAAAAATTCACCTCCGAGACCTACATAATAGATTTAAAAGATACCTTTGACTAACTAACTTAAGTGTAGTTATGATTTAAACCTTAAATGAGTTAAATCTCCCATTCCGTATGTTTAACCATTATATCATTGTGGTGATTTTTTAAAATTCAAACCCAGTATCTCTTATTAAAATATTAATATACTTTACCACCGGTTTTATAAAAGAATGAAAATGTCTCAACATGTTTTTTATTAATACTACATTTAAGTATACAACATGTGAAATTAAAATAATGTTGTAGATTCTTTTGGCTCACATTCTCATTGTTTCAAGGTAAATTGTACCGTTGGATGCATAAATAATTACTTAATCAAGTTAGCTAGTTTAATTATTGTAGTAGGAATATTATAATAGAGTGGAGTTAAGTGCAATCTTATAAGGGGCGTTTGGTAGAAGTGAATAAAAGAGAATGAAAATGTAATAGAGAATGAATATAGTGGGAAAGAGAATGAAAGTTTAGAAAGAGAATGGATTCCGTCGTTTGGTACAAACAGAGAATGAATATACAAAAAATACAAAATTTTGAATAATAATTAAATTTAATATATATAATATCACTAAACCAAAAAAAAAAAATTCCATTCCCATCAATTCTCTATATTTTATAGAGAATTGAGGAAATAGAATCGATTCCCACTTCTCGATTCTCTTTCTCATTTTCTATTGCAACCAAACATGAGAAGTTTTTCTCATTCCCTTTCCACCCTTTCCATTCCATTGTACCAAACACCCTATGCATGATGATGTATGTTTTCACTTTCCACCTTTTATATATATATATATATGTGGATGGTTATATCAGACTGTTAAGTATTTAAGTTTAGGTGTTGAACATTCACATATATAATTTTTTTTACTATAAAATTCATGAGGGACAACATTTATTCATCAAACAAAAATATTAAAAAATTAATATGTGAAGCCTTCCACATCTAAGCTTAGGTGTCGAATGATGAGCAAGATTCGTTAACTTCAATTTCCAACAAGATTTAAATTTATTTATTACAAGGTTAACTTCTCTACTACATTCACTCTTGGGCAGTGAACCCGATCGTTTATAGTATAGCAAATAGTGTATAAATGATTATCATTATTTAAGTGTTTAACAACATATTGATCTATCAAAATTGAGAAAATCATGTTTTTTGTTTTGTGCATTTATCTTGGATGCATATTCATCAAAATTGATGCATCAAACCAAAAACTTGATTTTTTCGATTTTAATGAATCAATGTGTTGTTAAACACTTAAATAGTGATAATTAGTTATACACTACGTTAGTTTTATGAACTTTTAATGCATCAAAGTTTATGGATAAAATCAGAGATAACTTTGAAAATAAACAATCTTTCGATAATTAATGATCTTAGTATAAACTTATATTAAAATCTAACTTTTAAAAAACCTAAATTGAAATGTTAATTTTGTACTAGAGTATAATTGTAATTTTTAAAAGCAATTCAAACCGAAAAAAATTAGTAATAAGTATTGACAAATGATATCTTATAATATAATAGATAATACATATATAATTAGAATGTTTGTCAAACAAAAAATTTGCGTCATGGAGATATAGATTAGCTCTTCTAAATACATATTAGGACCTTTTATATTCTAGTTGTGTTTTTTCTATTTTGATTTATCATCATATCATATAATCATATAATAATCTATAATATAATTAAAAGAAGGGGTTTAGGATATACTTGGCACCTCTAATCCTCTCTTTTAGTCTAATATTCTCTCCTTATTAATCATCTATTTTTTAATATTTATTTAATAAATAATGTCCGACCATTAATAAAAAAATCTTTATTATTATTATTCGTATCATTATTATCTATATATATACCACCTAGAAAAAATCCCTACATATTTTAAACCCCAAAAAAAAACCTACAGCAAAAAAAAAAAAACAAAAACAAACTATGATTGACTACCAAAAAAGAGTTTTTTATTTATATATTTTGTTAATATTTAATCATTATTTATTATTATTTAACATTGAATTTTTATGTTTTTTATTTAACTAACGTTGAAAAAAAGGGTAAACTGAAATAAATATTTATATGGAGTTAAATTTCATATGTTTTTTCTTTAACTTTCGTACTGATTAAGTTGTGATAGTGGTCATATTGATGGTTGCTCGAATCATACCGTTAATGTATAATTTTTAATTCGTCTATAAACAAAAGTTGTCATCAAGAATCAATTTACTAAGAATATATATATAGATATTTATGAAGCAGAAATTTACCCATTAAGAATTAGTACTTAATCTTCGTACGCAATGCAACTTCTTTATTTTTTAATTATTAACATATGTTTATGTTTTAATAATGAGTATGATTCCGATATGTATGATAGGTCTTCCACGAAAGATTAGTTTAATACGCATTACTTTTTTAACTTTTTGTCTTATTTGATTCGTTTTATGTTTTATTTTTAGGTATTTTAATTTTATTCGGTATCTATTTAATATACTTGAATTCCAAATTTTTAACTTTGATTAATATATTTTAAAACAACTCATCCATTGGACGAGCCTAATCACTATTAATAATATAAATGGGCATTTTGTTTACGTGAACTAAAGAGATCAAAAGTCTTTGTCATTATAGTTGGTGTTCAATAGGGTGCCTACAAAACAAAAATAGTTTTTGTTTTGGTATTTCATTACCAAATACTTTTGATTAAATTTGGTAGCTGCTACTCTCAAATTGTAGGACCATTATTTAAATGTTCGAAGCAACCTAAACTTTATTTTCTTATGTTGTTTTTAGTTCAAACAAGCTTCGATTATTCAAATCATTATTGGCGGATTTACAATGAAATCAGATATCAAAAATACCTAAGAGTGAGTTTATATATATTACTCCGTATATGTATATCAGATATGTATTTTACATCTAGTCTCCATCCAAATTAAGATGGACCCTTAAGCCCAAAACCAATTGCTACAATTTGTTTTCCCAAATCTTGTTTTCAACTAAAAATTTAGTTTTTCACTACGTCATCTTCTATAATTTGTAACCCAAGTATTCAAATTAAGATTAAGCATTTTTTTTTATTCCTATACTACCCTTCACATTTACTTTATATTTTACCCATCCTATTTTTAACTACCGAAATTACCTTTACAAATAAATTAAATCCACAAAAATAAACTGATCTTTGATTTTAATTTAATTAACATTGATCTTTCTATATGGTTTTTAAACAATCGACAGAATCTCATAATCTATATTTTTGACACATTATGTAACCAATGTTTATAAAATCTTATCGCAACGCACGGGTACTATGCTCGTTAAATAATAAAGAACCATCATCAGTCTTAATAGCTACAACGCATAAAAATTAGTTGATTTGGATAATTTATGTGGGATTATCTTAGAAAAAAAATATTGTGCCCCTCCTTATACAAATCTTTGAATATGCCACTAACTTGATATGTATGTATAATTGTATAATATACTTTAAAAATTATATATTGTGGTATATAAAACGATACAAACTAAGGTGTAGAATTGTTATAGAACTTTTTAATAATAATGCAAAATCCAAAAAATTAACTCACACTTTAACCAGACAAAACTAATATTATATATGCACATAGTATATTAATAATAGTTATAGTAATAAATAATGTAGTTTAATAGCTTAAAGCCTTAAACGTTCTACAAATTTATCTATCAATAAACTAAAACAGAATTGTAGCATATATTGATCGACACATGGCACAATATTAAAACGACACATATCTTATTAGTCTATATTAATAAAAAATTTCTTTTTTAAGATAACCTTTACCATTAAACTATTAAATTAAATATTATTAATAGATCCTATATATATTATAATTATAATTGTAATAAAAAAATATGTCTACGTATAACTTTATAATATAGTATAATATTAATCATTCTTAAATACAGTCTAATCCTATATGTACACCAACAAATTTTAATAACTTTCCATAATATATTTAATAATCGATATCTATGTAAATGTATATATGTCATCTTTGGTGGTAACATATACGTATAGTCGAATTACTCAATAATATTTACGTCCCATACAGATTAAATTTTTTAAAGAAACAACGATTGATTTTGTTTCTTTATGTGGTGTTTAACTACACCAATTATAACATTCAGAATGTATATCAATAGGTTTTTTGTAAGGTCTTTATAAGAATGTAAGAGATTAAGAAGTGTATAATAAAATATTGTCACATATTGAATTTTCTTATATATGTCCGTCATTATATTTACTTTGATGGTATATATGATTTTCATATGATTATAATATTTTTCTGACAATTGACTTGATTTTATAAAATATTTCAAAGGTTGGTATGACAAATATTCTAAATGATTTATGGGTGTATAATATTCTTATTATATCAAAGGTCCAACCCTACTAAATACAACCATTATGTATTAAAGGTGAGTCTTTTTACATATCATAGTGAATAATTTATTGTCATAAGATCGTTCTTGAAACTAGAGTAAAAGCCCGTGCGTTGTACGGCCCGGCTTTTCACTCGTTTAATATCTGATATTTTTGTAAAAGTTGTAGGAATACATGTAGCATAATTATAAGGATCTTAATAATGTTCCACGATACCAAGAGATATTATGATAAAATACCACCATTCAAACCCATAGAATGAAGGCCCGTGCGATTCACGACCAGGTAAAAGGATTCGTATGATGCGTTTACGGCATTTTTCTGGTCATATTTTAAGGTTTACGAAATAGTTTAAGGGTTTAATAGTCATATCAGGCATGTTGTTGGAGGATTGCTTGCATGCGGCAGTAGTTATTATGTCATGACATGTTTATACTTTACATTTACCAATATTGAGATGTAATCGATATTTTATGAAAAAGTTAAAGTTTTGTGAGTAAATTTTTAGGTAAAAACAAACCCAACTGATATGATACATGAATATGATATGAAGGTGAACAGATGATGCTTCATTTATCATTGGCAATACCAACTTGTTGTATATATTATGACTTTAGTGTATTGAAAGGTCCCTAATTTATAGAGAGTGTAATAATTAGTGTGTCAAATGCTTACATGAGTAGTTAGAACAAACCCATGTGGCTTATAACACTCGGTTGTCATTTGTATTTTTACTTGATGAAGCCGTATACTGGTTGAATAAAGGGTGACAATTTACAAAATTACCAGTTTGTATATTTTTGACTGGCAAGATCAATCAACCTAATCTAAATATTCGTGCTAATGAAACCCATTACATAGCACTCCAAAACAGTAGTGTTTTCAAGACAGGTTACAATAACAAATATGGCAGACATGTGTGGTCATCCTTATATATCTAAAATGGCTGGTATTCATATAGTTGTGTTACTATTTTGATTGTTTATGCATTACATTCCCAAGAATGACCAAGGTTCAATACGCACATGTTCAGACATTATAGAAGAGATACGAAGATGAAAATTGAGAAATATGTTGTACGTGACACCAGTGGCGGAGCCAGGATTTTTATCCCGGGGTTGCCGAATAGTTTTCATGATACTAATAAGTATAAAGTTAAACTACAAATTTCAATTACTCTAGTCTGGGGTTGCCAATTACCTTAAAACTGATTAAATACTTAGAAATAGTACTAGAAATATAGAGTTTTATAAAAATTGAGGGGTTGCCATGGTCACCTGTGGCCACCACATAGCTCCTCCACTGCGTGACACAATATTGGACTCGAGTGTACTAATCTTTGTGTTCAGCAAGTTTGATTTTTAGTGCCGCACGATGCAACTTACATATGCATGTTGTCCTCTACATTAATTGTATCATAAGCTCATATAACATGAGCTGTAACAATAAAAGCACACAAACCATCAAATATACAGTCGTAGCAACATCAACAATGTAAGCATGAATCGAATATTTCATTTATCAGCCATCAAGGACATGATCTTCGTTTGCAACAAAAAGAAGGAAAATCAAACACAACTAAACAAAAAAAAAAACGATTGTGTTTTCAAGACACACTGGCAATAAAATAGTGTATCTCGCAACAGAGAAAACACTATGGGAAAAATAAAAAACTTTCGTGAATTATAATAAAGCCTAGTGATCAAAAGTAGATTGCGCATCAATCATAAACACTTCAAGCCTTCTTAGCAATTGTTGTAGTCGAAGCATTCTCTAAATCCGGTCCAGAGTCCACAACAAACATGCACACAATACGGGCCATATAGTTTACACACCAAGGTAGTTAAAGGCTAAGAATGGAAAGCTTTGGATTGAATACCTCGATTTATTTATCATGATCATGTAAAGCTACAAAAATTAACATCAAGAAACATCAACCGCCAGCCTTGGATTTGTTTATCATTGATCAAACATTATACTATAAAATATTATTTTAATGATGATTGACAAAGGTTATATGCGTTTGTAATTTTATTGTAAACCACATGAAAATGAGAGATGATTACCTTGTTCACATATAGCCATCCCTTTGAAACATAACAACAAACGCGCAACCACTTGTACTGCAAACTAAAACCAAAACCAGAGAAGAAAAAAGGGTCATGATATCCATACCTTCCTTGCTTTGAGTTGCGGTCTAACACAGACTCTTCTTGCAAATCATGTCAACCAATTTTTTCACATCATCACCACCTTCTTCTTTAGCCACTTATGTATCTGAACAAAGACCCTATGTGTATCATGAACAATATATTGTCATAATTCGGACAGATGAAATTAAACAAACAAAAGGTTATGTTTTGCATAACTTCCTTTATTTCCAGTGTCAAACCAATATTGAGAAGAAAAAAAACATGTCAAAAGAGAGAAACTTGAATTAACCTGTGAATGAAGTTGTAAATATTGAAAAGTGGGTGATTCTGATGACATGATCACTACTCATACTGCGAAATGTTGTTAATCCCTGTAAACAACAACAACAACATGACTTTTGAAAGATAAAATTAGGAGGAAGTATTAGAAATACAAAAAGGAAAAGGAAATAAAAGAAAAGTAGGTTCATAATTGGGTAAAAGTGGTGAATTAAGATTTATGTATTTCTTTAGCCTTCTTAATCGTCTCCCCTATATCAAATAACCTGTCACTACTTAAATGAGAAAACCAAAAGTTCTCCTAATTAAAAAAAAAAGAAAAAAAACTCTTCCACTAATTTAATGTAATTAGTGCTAAATAAACCGTATCATTTTCGATATGAATGAACAAAATACAGAATGCATTAAACATAACATCAAATACATATTCATAATTGTAAAGAAAAGTAATTAACCCTATTAACTACACAACGATAAAGCGTCAAGAGTGCGCTAATTTTTCCACCACCATCATAGAACTTTTAGATATATATAGATGACACGTGGCGTAATTCTTGATCAACACGTGTCCTTTAATTTTTTTATTTTGTTAAATTAGCTTTTTTAGTTGTATATAAATTCAATTTTCTTATTAGATTTAGAACTAAACTCTAACTCTTGGCTTATTAATACAAAAGACATTATAATCTTATTTGATTGATCATTTTCTCATTAATAAATTGTCTCTTTTTCTTTTCTCAATTCTTCAAATCCTATTACTTATATTAATCATAATAAAGTTATTAACATGAATACTTAAAAAATTTGAGTTTACGATATGAAATCACAAGGCTATTTGTCATCATCCACTATGTTTACAAGTTTCGATTTTAATATGGTGTTAAAAATTTAAGGTAAATCCAAACTTCTAACTATACATATATTATATTTATCAATATTGTTTTTTATAATTTAGCTTCGATCATCAATTTACTTTAACAACAATTTATTTCATACTCACGAATAATGATACAATCTATATAGCTACCGTAAATCGTATATGTATTAAGACTAGTTTTATATACACTATAAATTATCTCAATAACTTATAAAAACCATAATTACCCAAGTGGATAACAACTATACAACAAATCGATATATCACATATGTTATCAAAATAAAATGGTTACATATAAATGTTAACTAAATTATTGTAAAACTAGCACGTTACCTGTGCAATGCGGCGGTAGTTGTGGCGGCGACGATGTAGTGGTAGATGCGACTATTTGTGGTAGATGAGACGTCGATTGATGTAGATTATTAATGGGGATATTTTAAAAAAATAAAGGATTGATAGTATAACTTAATCATTAATGTTAAGGGGTAGTGTAAGTAAAAATATTTTAGTGTAAGTAAAAATATTACATATATTAAGGGTGGTAAATGAAAATATTACATGGAAGAGCATTTTAGACATTTCCCCTCATGTAACTTTTAACATGGGGGTATTTTCTTTAATAAATAGTAAAGATAAACTATATCAAACCGGTTATCACACACGGATATTAAAAAATTATTATCTAAAGTTTGAAACAATAAAATAGAAAATATATTGTACATTCCTCCGTTTCCTCTATAAATAGATACAATAGTGTATAGTTTACAACCATGATCCAGCTTTCTGTTTACACTTTAATTTAATTTGTGTAATTGTCTTGATTTGTCTTAGCTGGAAAAATAGACCAACTACCCACTCTTTATTAGCCATTTCTGATGATTATTAAATTATTATAATCAACGGACTTTACCGCAACATTGATGGATACACACACATTTGTCCTGTTGCATCTATTGATATCTTTGTGACTTCCTAGTTACTACTACAATTTATTTACATTTATTTATACATATTGAATTCTTACTTATACATTATCACGTACTTATACAAATAATTTACATTTATATATTAACTAGTTCTAATACCCGTACGATGTACGGTATCTATATAAATTGTATCATAAAGAAATTCGAATATGCATCATACATGATTCGTGACTATAAAAAAATGGTGGTTAAAGTAAACCGATGATCGAAGTTTAAGTAATATGAGTTGAAGAATTGAGAAAGAAAAAGAGATAATTCTATTAATGAAAAAGCGATCAATCAAATAAGGTTATAATGTGTTTTGTATTTTTAAGACAAGAGTTGGAGATTAATTATAAGTCTAACAAGGAAATTGAATCTATATACAATTAGAAAAACTAATTTAATAAAATAAATAAATTAAAAGGACACGTGTCAATCAAGGATTATATCATGTGTCGTTTCAAAAACATCTGTTTTAGTTTATTGGTAGATATACAAATTATTTACATTTATACATTACTAGTTAATAACCCGGGTTCAACCCGGACATATTAATTAAAATTTTAAAATTATAAAATATATTAAATGAATTTATTTTATGTTTGTTCTTAAAACATTATAACTTGATATAAATTTAATAATTCAACTAACACAATAATTATATAGTTAATAAATCAACTAAATAAAAAAAGACATTTTATTTGTAATATTATATAAGAGAGAATTTTTTTTTAAAATAAATGATTAATATTTTAATTAAACATGTAAAGGGTTATTTTTATTTTAGTAATATATGACACCATAATTAAATAAAAGATTTTTTTAAAAGAAATATAGATTTATCACATTAAAAACTTTCTAATACTTATAAAAAACAATATTGTTTTATTATATATAGAGATTACTATACACAATTAAAAACATAATTAAATAGGAAATCAATGGTACATTGGTACTACTATTGTGGAGAAATTAGATTATTATATTTGAACAACTATGATTAATGTATATGTTAACTTGGTGGGGTACAATATCAACACTTTAATCATTAGTGATTAGTAAAGAATTTAAGGCATCACAGCTAGCAACAACAACCTTTGGATTCTAAGGTTAGGATCATATAAGTGAAAGAATAAAATAATATTCGATTCATCCATGTTCCCACCAAATGGTAGGAGATAAAATACGTAATAATGTGGTTAAACTTATTTGGTCGAAATTATGAGATTATAATTGTTCCTATATGAGAATAAAACCACTTGTCCTTTTTGTATTGTTTTTGTTAAAATTCGATCTAACAAAGCCACAACCCCACAATTAGTATTTGGTAGTGAACAATCATTCGGTTTCTCAAAATTCCATTTCATTGTTTCATTCTTTCATTTCATTAGGTGCCTGAGTATGAAAGACAGAAAGAGGATGCCTCTAAATCAGCCCAGACCAGCCCAACCCACCTCGTGTCCTTAAGGCCCAATCTTATCAATACTAAAATCAGACTGTGTGGAATCCAAAAGTTGTAAAAAAAGAAAGTTCACGATTTGCTAACTTACAAGTTACAAATAAAAGCAAACGTGGCATGATGTATTTGGTAATTGGTATATTTGTTGGAGTTTAACATAAATGTGATCGCTTTTTCCATAGCAACATATTGTATTAATTACTCACAAAATACATTTCCATGTCGGTTCAGGGCCAAAAAACAAATGCCTATTTTGAGTTCATTAGGATACTTGTTGCCATAAACCTTGAATTATCTGCATGAGATGTGGCAATTGGCAAGACCCAAAATTACCAACAAACTACTCGTATTATTTTTTGACCCAATCCTCAAGTTTCACATACTTACAAGTTCCAATAACATCCTATAGAGTTAGAATATTTATGTATGTTAGAATTTGTCTCCGGCCATGTACACAAATTTATACTATCATTTCATCCTATTTGACTAATTAAATATGATTTTGGTTTTGTTATTGTACATACATACAGTACACAAAAACAAAAGATTCAGGCAAACAATTCAGATTTGCTTAAGGATTGTTGACTATAGTTTAGAGTCTTTTCTCTGATCATCAACTTATTTAAAGTCATATATCACGAATTTGAGCAATTTATTTAGTTGACATGTAACATCAAAATTTTAGGTGAGTTCACATATCAAGATCATTAACATGTAACTTACTTGACCATTCAAGATTTTGCTGTATTAGGAATTATTATAATACAGTATATATATATATATATTATATAAAGTTAAAAACTTAAAATAGATAACAATATATATTAAGAGAAGGAGTACATATATGGTAATTGGAGGTCACAGATCAGGATCCACATTTTCCATATCGTTTGATGTAGACTTGAAACAACAATCACTATAAACATATTTATAAATCATAATGTTGACACTCCAACACACGGATACGGTTAGCATTATAATATATATATATATATATATATATAGGAACAATCAAATAAGAACAATCTTAAAATAAGAACCGGTGAGAACACTTAAAAACTACATTTTGATGCATTAATAGTCCATAAAACTAACATAGTGTATAACTAATTATCATTATTTAAGTGTTTAACAACATATTGACCTATCAAAATCGAGAAAATCATGTTTTTTGTTTTGTTCATCCATCTTGGATGCATATTCATCGAAATGATGCATCCAACAAAAAACGTGATTTTTTCGATTTTGACGGATCGATTTGTTGTTAAACACTTAGATAATGATAATTAGTTATGCACTATGTTAGTTTTATGGAGTTTTAATGCATCAAAATGATATTTTTAAGTGTTCTCACTGTTCTTATTTTAAAAGTGTTCTCCTCGGAGTGCTACCATATATATATATATATATATTGTTAAAGACGACATCGATCAATGACAATTTTTTCTTTAGCTTTTAGTACTTAATTATGAATGGCTCGACCGCTCGACTTATTGAAACTATCGTTGCTTTAGATGCTAACAACGTATCGATTGGGGGAGACGCTACTGTTATTAGTTTGTATAATATTTGTTGTTTTAAGTTGAGCTTAATTATGAGCTTCTGTGAATAATTCATGTCAATCGATGAATAATTCATGTCAATCGATGTATATATAGTTTGAATGAAATTACTACCAAATAATATATATAGCATAACATATATAATTGAATGAAACATAGAATTAATAATGTATGTACGAAAATGATGCTAATACACACACATATCATTTTATAAAAATAAAACTCCTTGTACCGGTCACAATTTGTTTTAGTTGCCCATATATAATATCACCTCATTTCTTCACTCCTTAAAGTAGAGATGTGATCATATAAGGTAATACCTCCTGTATCATTTTTTATTCATATGCACTTTAAACACATGTAAAAAATAACATGTCAATGTCCAATTAATTACTCGTATAAAATATGAATTTACTTCTAAATTAAAAAAAAAAAACATGACTACAAATGAACTTCCTTTAGTCGATGAATCATATTATCAGCATATCATCATGCATCATGATGGCTTCATGGCTAGCTCTTTTAAATTTGTTACAAATTAGAATCCATAAGCAACATCATCAATTAATATTTAGCATTTAAAAAGCATATATACCATAATCCACTCACACAAATCAAAATCAAGTTACCCAATTTAGTCTAAATTTTGTGTTAGGATGCTCTTTTTGACGGTTTAAACTTAAAACATATATGGATATATAAGATAAATAAGGGTGTTTTAAAGGGAAATTGTTTGTTAGCACAAGAAAAGCATGATGTCAAAACCTTAACAGTTAACACCTTAAATTCATGAAACAGGGCCCACACTAACTCTATCTCTTTCCACGTGTCACATCACTAATGGTTCTCCATGGGCCCACATACCCCACACATAAATATTCTTACATGACCTGAGATTTTCAATATTCCTCATTGCATCATCAATAATCTTTTTTACAAAAAAACAACCTTCATTACCTCCAAAAACTTTAAAAGATTAAGAAAAATCTTGAGCTTTAATTAGATGGAAAGCACGGATTCATCAACATGTTCTCAATACCCGAACCTCCCACCTGGGTTTCGGTTTCATCCAACGGACGAAGAACTCGTAGTTCACTATCTAAAAAAGAAAGCTTCTTTGGTCCCTTTGCCCGTTTCTATCATAGCAGAAGTTGATCTATATAAATTTGATCCATGGGAGCTACCAAGTATAAAACTTTCTTTCCGTCTACTAATTTTTGCGGTCAACGTATGATTAGTTTGGTACTTCAAAATTAATCTTTTTTTTTTTTTTGGACTATATATATATATAGGTAAAGCTACGTTTGGTGATCAAGAATGGTACTTTTTTAGTCCGCGGGATAGAAAGTACCCAAACGGAATGAGACCAAACCGTGCAGCCACGTCAGGGTATTGGAAAGCTACGGGGACCGATAAGCCAATCTTGTCGACGATGGGCGATCAAAAGGTTGGAGTTAAGAAAGCGTTGGTTTTCTATGGTGGGAAACCTCCAAAAGGGATCAAAACTAGTTGGATCATGCACGAATACCGGCTAGCTGAGCATAATGCTTCTAATTTCAAGTCTCCTATCAATTTATCAAACAAAAAGGGCTCTTTAAGGGTAATTTCATTTAACTATATATGCTTTCGTTAATGATTAACGTACTTTCAAAACTATCATAATTGGATCTGCTTTTAGCGTTATATATCATGCATACATCATAATTCGGCTAAAAATTAATGTCTAGGCGGATTGTGTTCTGTTTGCACTTATTCAACAGCTAGCTTACAAACATGTATTGGCCGGTTTGTATATGTAGGGTAGTATATAACTTAATCATAATATGGTCTAATTAAGGTTATACGAACATAAAAAGAGCATATTCGATCATCAAGATTCTTTTAATTTGCCATGTAATTAATTTAGTTCATATACATGTATGTGTAGCTGGATGAGTGGGTTTTATGTCGTATCTATAAGAAGAATAGTGCCAGCAGACCGGCGGAAAGAGACACGGACCATAATGATGACTATATGGAACACATGATGGCTTCATCATCAAAGCCTACAAACTCAAACAATAACGCTGTGCTAGAAATAAACAATCATCAAGAAACTTACTTTGAGACGATTATAAACAATAATGAAGATTACGGGTCAAGAGTAATGCGACAAAGCAATAAGCTCGGTTCTTCTAGTTGTTCTTCATTAAAATCGGGCGGCGTCTCTTCAATGATTAATCCTGCCGGAAAACGATCATACCCGATGACTACTCATCACTACTGGAATGTGGAGACCTCGGAGAAAAGGTTTCATTCTTCGGATGATGATGACATGAATAATAATAATAATAATAATAATGGAGTACTTATGGATGGGGGTTCATCATTCATCTCTTTGTTGAATAATAATCCAACAGTAGTAACTCAACAACAGCAAGGCTTAATTGGTGCATCATTCCATCCAAACACAGTCTTGGGTTCTCCTACTCTTGGTGGTTCTTCTACTTTCCCTTACCAACTTTCTTCCTTGAATTGGCACAACTAAAGTAGTAATGTTAATTACTTATATTCTTCTTCTTAATTATTTAGTGCTATTTAATTACCTTTTGTGGTAATTACACTCATTAATCATTATATATACAAACATCACCATGCCAATTATATTTACATATACACAACAAATCAACCTTGTTCGTTGAAATTGACATGAAATTGTTCTTATAATTCCACAAATAGTACTATATAAATGTTTTATTGGTTTGAAATTTACATAAATAAAAATCCATGTACAAAATAATCAACAAACAACATTTAGACATATTCACTATTAGGAGGATTTGGTATGCAATGTATTTTGAGACTTATGTACGTTGTTATCACTTTGATGTGTCTTATTGATGACACGGTATAAATATCATGATAAAATAGTGTATGATTAACAAGTTGATATATTTAATAATAATATATCGGTTAGTATCATGTAATTTATAATTATATAATGTAATAACGTGTATTAAACGCATTTTAGAAATGCTATTAAATTTGAACATAATATACATATATATCATATATTTAATTATATGATGATGATGATGATGATGATGATGTAAAGGTTGCTTCAAAATTCAAATTATGAAATTTGATTTCGGATGGTCTCTATCATGTTAATCAAGTCTAGGTGTTAAGAGTTCTATTGAAATAAACATGATTTTTTTATTTTTTTTACTGTTCAAGTATCTGACTAGCTTTTAATTAAAGTCAAATAGGATACTAACAAGTTATTTAAGCATATGCTCGAGTAAAAAGCCAAACGGAAAGCAAAGATTATAAACGAAAATAAATGAAAAGGATGAATTCTAATAGCTAGGATACAAAAGTTTAGGATCAAGATGTAAAATATAAAACAAGTAAGGAGCCAAAAGTGGAAAATGATATACAGTAACTATTTAAGTTCAATACTTTCATTTATATTCTTAAAAACCAATTGGGTTGGATCAGTTGTTGGAGTTCATGCCTCTAGAAACAGAGGTCATTGGTTCGATCCTTATGCCCAGCAAGGCTGGAGGTCCTTTTCTCCCTATGGTAGAACCTGAAAGCAGCCTCTCTACCTTTGGTAGGGGTAAGGCTGTCTACATATCAACCTCCCCCATACACCGTCAAAGACGGTATTAGGACCCAAAACCCGTGGAAGACGACATTGGGAGTTACTTACTTTCATTTATACTCTTCCACTATCCTCGCAAGAAGTTTAGATTTGAATCTCCATAAATAAACATTTTGAGGTGACTAAGCATAGAGTTAAAGCCAGTCACAGAAGTAACTATTCCTGGTTAGATCGTATATCGAATTTAAAAACTTTGCCTACATAGATAACCTATATGTTAGTCTTACAGTAAAAGTAAACATCACATAAGTACATAATGATGAAGGATCTCATACCTCTACTTTCAAACCCAAGTCTCGTGAACCCAAACGATAAATTTCAAATGCAAAATCAGATTAGATGAATATAGAAAGTTTTTCATCCAGCATTCTTCTTTGCTGATCATGACAAATGTTGTTTCAATTAGAGATCCCCTATAGGAGATACACAAAAGACGGTTTAGCAAGCAGTTCATTCTAAAACTAAAAACCTCCTATCGATCATCTACCATCTTGCAAAACCAGATATATCTTCTGTTCTAAAATTCTACCAAATCCCAAAAAACGATGTTAATAATGTCGTTGATTGAGATTAATATGCAAAAAAACCACTCTAAGATATCAACAAGACTGACGCTAAAGATAGGCCTTTTCCCGGATCTAGAACAGCAAATGTAGGGAGATGTAATGCTTTGGCTGGCTTTAGCTCTAGGAAAAGGATGTACCAGGTACTAAGCTTGAAATAAATATTTCATGTCATCAACTGTGAGGCGAGCCTGAGAGCCACCATTTTTATCTTCTCCAAATGCTGATGCTACCATTTCTCTCTTCTTTTTCTACAAAAGACAGAATACGTTCAATAACCTATGAATAGCAAAATCTTGAATTTTGGTTTGATACAAATATCACTAGTCATTTTCTGCAGCGTAAAAAATATCCACACAGCCAAATAGCAGGGAAAAGTATCATGACTAGTCACTAATTATGCATTTATGCATATACAATGAATTCTTTGTTCTAAGAGTCATGGGACACTAGTCGTTAACTTAAAGATGATTGAGATGTTGACAAACTTTATAACAGTCATTTTCATCGACTAAGGTCCAATCCTTGCTAGGATTCAATTTATAATCATGTAAACAAAGATAATCTACGTTCTACAACTTCAATACGACTCGATTCATTTCCAAGCAGGATCAAGCCTCTTGTATGTTTAACTGGCTATTGAGAGGTAATTAAACAATTCAAGCAATCTAAAAGTGGTCCAGGAATGTATTAAGCAGGCTAGCTAAAGCATCAGGATAGTTGGATAAGCAGATTAGACATTTAGAAGCCCAAAAATCCAAAATTTGCATTGACCAAACTCAGTATCATTAAACTTTTCAAGTTATAATTTCTAGCTTAGCCCAGCTAGAAAGACTTGGTCAAACTAGATAACCTGCCCAAGGCTTATAATAAAAATAGAATTAGTCAATTAGAAAGGTTAATATAGTTAATAGTTGCACATAAGTTGGAAGCATGAAAAAAAAAGGAAGTTGGAAGCATAAAGTCGAAAATTTTCCAAGCTAGAAGGTCCTTAGATGCTTAGCTCCACTTACGGCTTTCAAAGAAAAAATTCAGAATTAGTACTTAGTCATTATTTTTTTGGAACAGAAGATAGTACTTCGTCATTATTAGTTAGCTACAATAGAGAGATAACTGCTTTTATATACTCCGTACCAATATCCACCAAATTTATGCTGACCAGAACCACGAGATATGAAACATTGTAGTACCTGAAGAGCTAAAATACGATCTTCAACAGTATCTTTAACAGTGAACCGAAAAACGGTTACTGGACGAGTTTGCCCGATCCGATGAGCCCTGTCAATTGCTTGATCTTCAGTTGTTGGGTTCCACCAGAGATCCAGAAGAATTACATGACAAGCAGCAACCATGTTTAACCCAAGACTAGCTGCTTTTAAAGACATAATCATAACAGTTACCTACAAAAGCAAGCATCTTAGATTTAGAAGAAAAAAAAGGCGAAAAAGTAAGTTCAGGAAAGCCAACAAAATCCTAGAGATGGTGAAACAGGAGCCGGAGGTCCATAGGTTACCGGGTCAAAACAGGTGGATTTTAGGAATGGGTTGCATCTGCTTGGGGGCACACACACAAACTTCTATGTATTTATTTTTTAAATTTTATAAGCTACGGAACACTTCAACAGCTTTCAAGTTTCAACCCATTTTCACTAACTAATTTTTCAAAATTGTTGAGTTAAGCCATTAGAGAAGAGGGACAAACCAAATCACCCGATTCACCTATATATGTGCCAAAGCTGCTAAGTTCAAAAATTCTTGACAAACCTCAGGAAGAGTGTTGAAATCCTTCACTGCTTTATCACGAGCAACTACAGACATTGTCCCATCAAGTCTCCTGTAACCAATGGAGGAATCTTTCAGACAAACTTCAACCAAATCTAGCATCCCTGTCCACTGTGAAAAGACAATTGCTTTCTCCTTTACAACTGAATTTCTCATAAAATCAGTATCATTCAAAGTTATCTCCTGAGGTTTTGAAATAGACTTCAGGACTTCAATGGCAGCTTTTATTTTGGAAGATTCAAGTGCCTTAGTTGCCTCAATTTTCAATTGATCAATTGGTCCATTAGACGAACAAGGCTCCACAACCTCAGCTTCTTCTGAACAAGGCTGGTCACTAACTGAAACACTAAGGGTTGATTTACAAAAAACTGAAGATCTACTGAGTATACTTTTGCACTTGGCAGATGGACAATGGCTGTCATCACTAGAAAGATGTTCGAGGATGCACTGATTGCAGAATACATGCTCACAAGTTGTTACAACAGCATCTTCGGGTGGATCCTATAAAATTTGTAAAAGTACATATCAATGTGCAAGAATCACATCCACAAAGAGAATAAATCAGATAATAAGAGATACAACTAGACAAATATTCATTGATCCAAAGCATAGGAAAAGAAACTTTGATCATACATTACAGATGCTGCAAATTGCTAATGAAGCTTCCAAGCAGTTAAGAAGACGATGGACTTTTTCTTGAGGAAGCCCTTTTGCTTTCTCAACCGACAACCTCCAATTAGTGGTGGTGCTACATCCTTTTACAAGTAAAGGATGATCACAAGCTTGCCGAAGGCGCAGAAGCAGCAATAATATGTTTATATAGTTTTGTTTGACAGTACCAGCAGCAGCATATTCCTGATAGTGAGCACCAATACTTAGTTTGATAGAGCAATAAACGCATTAGAAAAGTTAGATACTACTATATTTATATCAAGAAAAAACAACGATAGCGTATTCACAGGAGTCCAGCAGTAAGGTAACCCATCTTCATGCAAATCTAACCTAAACACATGGTATTGTATTATAACCAGCATAAGAAATGGAATACCAATTGTGTGATAAGTTAAACCAGCTTGTGCCTAAGGGTAGTAATCAATGGTGAAATTAAATCTAAAAGTTAAAAAAAAAAACTGGTCCAAAATCAGGTTCACATTATAACTAAGTATCAATTTATCTTGATAAATCTCATGTAAATTCATGTTACTATACCCAAAGACTATTATGCTAAAGCATTACCACCAAGAGTTATTTTATAGTAGCATAATAAATAATCTATAAGCATATAAACTAGATTCATAAGCTTCAGACAAACACATACTGCAAACTGAGCACGGGATTCAGCCTCCAGACTCTGATAAAAACCACGCTCCTCAGCCGTGAAATCCACCATTTTAAGTGTAATGGTTTTGGGTGGCAAAATAATAATTGGTTCTCCCTTAAGAAGGGTACCTAAAGCAAAAAACAGAAATTTCCGAAATCAACATTGCTTGAAATCTCTGAATAAAAGCTAAAGAAAAGTAAAAGGCACGCTCTCTCCAGATGCCTCACCTTTCGTGCGTCGAAGCATGATGGTTTTTAGGATAACCTGCAACCTTTTATACCCGGCCACCGGATTCCTTTGAATAGGAGCCTTTATTTGTGAGCAAAATTTTTTAAACACGGAAAATGGATCATATTTTAAGAATCTGAAGTAACTATACAGGTCATCAACAGAGTTCTGAATAGGAGTCCCTGACAAGCACCACCTGCGTTTAGCTCGAAGACCCCAGCAAGCCTTAGCTGCTTGAGTTTTATAATTCTTAATACTCTGAGCCTCATCCAGTATAACCCTAAACCATCTCAACTTGGCCAAAGGACGATCTATGCATTCCAACGTTTCATGATCTATTCCTTTTTTATATTTTTCACAACTTTCGTCAGACGCCGGAGGGTATTTCCTTTTCTTGAAGGGCGAGATCTTTAGCTTTGTTTCATCATCACCTTCATCAAGTGGTTGTTTTGGAACCTCCATGCTCACAATTGCATATGTAGTGATGACGACATCATACTTGGCTAGCTCATATGGATCCTTGGTTCTGTTTCCTCCATAATACACTAAAACTGAGAGATTAGCTTCACTAACAACTTTACTCTGTAACTCATCATTCCATTGACGAAGAACACTAGTAGGGCAGACAACAAGTGTCCCACCAGCTAGACTACATTTTGATTGCACCAATGTGTCTTCATCCCCGTCCGCATCCAAACACAAAGTCTCGGTTTCCTTCTCTCTGGTTTCAATCGCAGAAACACCAGAACGTGAAGGAGATCGTTCCTTGAGAATAAGGGCAATCGCAGATATTGTTTTACCCAACCCCTGTCAGAAATTAACCGGAACCACATAAATAAGGAATAAGGGATCTACATATATTATAACACTAACTGTAATAAATAAAATGAAATAAAAAGAAAAGGAATACGGATAGAAACTTGATCATCTGCAAGAATTCCTCCACAGCAGTGTATACTTTTCGTCTCTTTTTTTGACATCCATGACAAAGCAATTCGCTGAGTAAAAAATGAAATTTATCCATGAAAACCATGTTTAAAAATTAAAATTTTCGTAAAAATCAATGCACAGCTCCAAACCTGGTGCCTCAGAAGTGGAACTGCCAAACCACCATCCACTAGAGGTATCTCAGACTTTTGAGGGGTAATTTCCTGCAACATATTATAGACCTCAGAAAACCCAATTCAAAGATATATCGCCAAATTTAATATAATGCACTTTCACTGCTCCAATACTCCAAAAATATGATGTTTAAACTTTAAACATGTGACCAGAGTTATGAACATGAAGAAGTTAGTAATAAGTAACCACAGCTCCCTCAAACGAAGTAACACAAACCAGCCAAAAGTGCAGGTCCATCTTCTAGACTGATGATGTCAGCATTAGTCTAATAACTAATCAAGTTTAAATACTGAAAATAAAATATGTCTCTACGGAATGATTTTATAAGTATTCCTTGGCTGGCTACAACGCACACAGAAATGATCTAAATTTGAAGGAAGAAGTATGTTTATTTGCTTCTAAACATAACTAAAAACTGACTAAAACTTTATACCTCTGTGATGATGTAATGCCCAGACGAACATTTTAACCATTATGGAAACAATTTGTCAATTTCTAAGAATAACGAAAGATTGTATTATATAGCTTTGAAAGTAATTCTAACATCATCAAATTCTGTTACTTAATCCCGGACTAATTATTAATGAGTAGCACAGAAAGCCACTCACGCCACACAAGTGGCATAGAACAGTTGTTGACAAATCTACCTTAACCTCGGGTCCAATTTAAAGGGGAATATCCATTGGGAGCAATTGGATCAAACTCGGATCCATATTGGAAAATCAACATTCAAAGCCTGTGCACACGGTTAGCTTACTTGCTGGTTCTTAAAGTAGATAAAGCCATAAACAACCACTGTTGCACTCAAATTATCACGGCTGTGAATAAATAGTTATAATTGTAAACATTGTTACCATGATTTTGAATAACTAGATTCACCTGAGATGAGACTTGATGGCCAGACTGCTCATCGTCTATGTTAAGTTTTGCATGGTTTTGCACATATATAGGTGTAGATCTTTTTGCAGTGACACGTGACTTCCCACCTGATATAGACTGTTTCCTGCGTGTAGTACCCAGAGTTGGAGTAGCTGCATCACTATTCATAGTCTTTATACGTATCACAAGGCTTTTCTTTGGCGTATTACACTCATGAGTCCCGTGATCTTCACTGGTTTGTTGACCCAAAGAATTTCCACCACTCGAACCAGTATTACTGCCTTCAGCAAAAGACTGTTCTGTGCATGTCGTGCCCAGAGTTGGAGTAGGTGCAGCACTTTGCCTATCCTTTAAACGTATCAGTAGTTTATTGTTATCACACTTGTAAATCCCACGACATACTCTGTTAGCTTGACCCAAAGAACTTCCGCCACTTGCTGAACAAGTGTTACTGGCTTCAGCACTGACATATCTTCCTATATCGAAATCCTGATCCACTGGAGCTGTTCCATCTGACCTTCCAGCAATGGTCTCATATCTCATCACATCATTTCTTGGTAGATTTTGAACTATGCGTTTTTGTGATTCAATCTTAGCATCAAATAACTTGCCATCATCATGATTTGAACTTTGGATCTGCCTTGACAAACCAAAATACAATGGTTCGTTTATGCTTGTGAAATACGGCATAGAGAACCCATGATTGGGAGCATAGGGAATGTCAGAATACCCACTCAGATCCATTTCCGGAGCTTCTAAAAACTCAGGGATTTCAAACGTTTGATGACCGTTTATAATAGAGTTGTCAGATATCTCATTAGTTAACCCAGTTTTATCCAACAGATAATGATTACCCTTACCATTAGTATTACTATCATTAGTAAACACAAAAGTGTTATTGTTATTAGCACTCTCAAAATTAGTTTCTCCATTGCCATTATTGCTAGCTAATGAAAATTCTTGAGTAGCTTCATGATTTGCTAACCAAGGATTGACGGTTGTTGACACTGGCATCATCCAATCACCAACACTCTGCATGGGGAATGCGTTTTGATATGTTTCCAGATTTTTAAAGTCAGAATTAAATGCCTGCCTTTCATTAACATCTGAACCACTTAAACAAAAAGCCCTGGAAGCTGAAGCTTCTGAGTCATACAGAAGGGGAAATGGAAGTGAGCCTGAAAAAGCAAGCATGAAAAAGATCAAGTTAAAACTATGATATGTTTGGCAAGATTATGATTAATAATCATGATTTGTTCAAAAATCCAAGAGATTACCATTTCCGGCCCCATGTGAACCTGATTCACTACATGATGCAGCATTCGATGGATCCGCCAGCCCATTCTACACAATGTACATTATATTGTAACTTTTAAAGAACACAAAATCTATTTACTGATGAACAACACATTAGTTACGATATATATCTGAAACAAACCGGGACAAAGATTAACATATCTGGTTTGTAGTACCAATTACACGTCTGCATGCATGTGTTCTAATTGGAAGTTTTAAAAATTTCATGAACCCTTTGGTATATGTTAAGTGAGAGAAATCAAAAAATAACTGTCAAATCATGTGCAATCATGATGTACACAGGGTAATAGGAAACTTTACATAGATAGGTATCTTCACAATTGTCAAATCAAAAGGTTGTCATATTTGATCCAATTCATAAAAAAGACAATACAAATCAGCAAAGAACCAAAACTATGTTGGATTAGTGGCTTTTTTCAGCAATAATTAAAGTGTGGTATCTAAAAATACTATTAGATCTGAATTAACCCTTAATCAGCTGAGGCCTAGATAACCCAGCTGTAAAACCGATAGTGTTAGGGTCAAACGCATGCTTGGTACATGGTCGACTATCATACATTTAACATTTATAAAACACAAATATCAAAAAAGGGCAACCGGTCCTCATGGACCACTAATCAGTCACACGACCAACATGGGAGAGCAAGATCACGTAACATGACAGAGCGGTCCCACACATAGAATATACAAACATACACACCTAGAAGAGAAACCCCAGGAGCAAGCTATGTATCAAGAAAACTATAACAAATCAATAATGTTTACTACAACAAGTAAACACATATTACAATATCGATTCAAATTCCCAAAACTAATTACATAACACTAGCCAAATACCGAGCGGTGGTGTGGCGACGGCAACGGGTGGCGGTGGCGGTAGCCATGTGGGTATTAATGTAAAATTGATTGATGTAAAAGGTAGTGATATAGTTATTCTAAAGGTTGCGGGATGTATTTTGTAAATAATTTTATTAAGGATATTAAATGTTCAAAGTGGGTTGAAAAGGTTATTTTGTCTTTATTAACTACTTAAATTGGAGGGAACAAATGTTTTATAATTCGAAGATAGATGTAGAGAAGTAGAGATAGAAATTACAGATTAAATAACTTTTTTTCAATAAATGTATATTTCCATGTAAAAAAATACACAAAAAATCAACTACATTACAACATCAATTCAAATTTATACATAAATTTAAGAATAAAAATCATATAAAAAAAAAGTGATTTTACCTCCAAATAGTCGCCACACGATGGATGATCAAGTGTATTAAAAAGGGATTCAAAATCCAAAAGGTCATCGTGGTTGGATGTTACATCAAGACCGTCATTATCATCAAACTCCCATCCTCCATATGATGCCATTATCATCTTCCTTCTTACAAATATAATAATAACATAATACTTCACTTTGTATTATTTGTGCCCTAATTTATTTTACTTTATTAATGTGGATGAAATATAAATTTATTGACAGATATATATAAATGAAAGAAAGACAGCGGGACAATATGAATATACACACGCAGACACAGAAGACACGAGGAAAGAGTGTGTTGGTGTGTGTTTGTTTGAGAGGAGAGGTATCGTGTTTTCGTGGAGTTTGGTTTTTGGGTTGATTGATTTGATATCTTGTCGACTCATATACATATAGAAATAAATATGTGTGCAGCCAATAGGGATTAATGCGCATGCCTGCCGTGACTTCTTTTTGTTTTTTCCTTTCTTCTGAATATGGAAAAAAGATTTCCATTCCAATTTCCATGTTGACGTTAGATTTAAAAATTAAATATGATGGTCTAATTAAATCTTGTAATTCTTTTTATCCGAAATAATGTGAGATTGGATATATACTGATCAACAAAAAATAATCTCGTGATTTATTAAAAAATAAAAGTCACATTTTGTTCTTTTAACTTTCGAAATGACACTGGCAATCTTTTACATTAACAATCGTCACCTCAAGTCTGTTAACTCGTTCACGTGTGTTCCATGTGAGGATATGTGGGTGTTTTTTAGTTTCCCCTCGTGAAAAAACACAACTAATAATTTAGCTGAAAATTTCCAACATCTAAATATACATACATATATTATATATGGGGAAAAGAATATGAGGCTATTAGGCACCTAAGTTGGGTGAAAAACCCCTCACATACCTTTTTTTTAAACCATCAAACATTTATTCAAAATATTAAAATATTGGTACGTGAGGGTTTTCACCCAAGTTGGGTGCATGATAGCCTCATACTCACTTTTCTCATTATATATATATAATATATATATGGGATGACACTCCAGTGAGAACACTTTTAAAATAAGAACGGTGAGAACACTTAAAAATATCATTTTAATGCATTAAAAGTCCATAAAACTAACATAGTGCTTAACTAATTATTATAATTTAAGTGTTTAAGAACACATTGATCCGTCAAAATCGAAAAAATCACGTTTTTTTTGTGCGTCCATCTTGGATGCATATTCATCAATATGATGCATCCAACAAAAACGAGATTTTTTCGGTTTTGACGGATCAATGTGTTGTTAAACACTTAAATAATGATAATTAGTTGTCCACTATGTCAGTTTTATGGACTTTTAATGCATCAAAATGTAGTTTTTAAGTGTTCTCATTTGTTCTCATTTTAATTTCGTTCTCATTTGATTGTCACCATATATATATATATATATATATAGGGTAGGGTTAATGTGAGAACCACAAATATAGAAAGAACCGTGGGATCCACTAGTTTCCCACCCTCTTTTTTTTTTTTGTGGTTTTTTATTTTTTGAAACTTTTTTTTGTTTTTTATTTTCTTTTAACAAAAACCCATTCCAAAAAAAAAAAAAAATTTAAACAATTTTTTTTTTGTAAAAAATCATATGGGTTACGTGTTAAGAAAACGAATTGATACGGTACGAGCGTTGCCCTACATCCGTTCGAAAGGGGTTGTCACCGTACGCATACGGGAATGGTATGGATTTGATGGGCGACGATTCAAGAAATGGTGACAGTTATTACGGTATGAGCGTATCCCTTAATTCTAAGGGCAAAACCCTTAGAGATGATTTTTCAATGATTTTCACGGTTCTCACCATATATGTTGGTTCTCACTTAATCCCATAAAGAGAGGGGGGGAGAAAAAAGTGAGTATGGGGCTGTTCTCCGTCTAAGCTTAGATGGGAACCCCTCACATACAAATATTTTAATATTTGTTTGAATTTTAAATAAATATATGACCCCCATGATTTTTATGATTATAAAGAACAAGTGTGAGGGGTTCCCCATCTAAGCTTAGATGGGGGATAACCCCATATATATATATATGTTCAATTTCATTCATCTCACTATAATCAAATAAAAGAAATCTACACATATTGTTTCTATCTTCACCATCTTAAACTCAATGCATACTAGCCACCAGTGTCAGCGTCAGTGTTTATGATCTTTTTTCGGCTTGGTGGTTTTTCTGGTGATTTCATTCATCTCACTATAATCAAATAAAATAAATCTATACATATTGTTTCTATCTTCACCATCTTAAACTCAATGCATACTAGCCACCAGTGTCAGCGTCAGTGTTTTTGGCTTGGTGGTTTTTCTAGTGAGTGATGCAGTAGATTACGTTGGTGGTAGCTTTTTCCGGCGAATGATGCAACAAATCTCGATGATGCAACATATCGCAATGGTGGTGGTTTAAGCAATACAAGTGGGCCTTATATCTCAAATGGTGTAATGTTTGTGTATATATTTTAAGCTTAGATGTATATGCATATATAGATTTGAAACCTACAAAAATCAGTTGAAAGGAATGAACGGAGTCAAATACCAGAAAAGTATGAACATTATTCTTCTAAAAAGGGTTGTCACTATCATTTCAAATGTCTAATGATGGAACTTGATTTTTTGTATAAATTGGGAATCTATTATGCGAGGGGCTCCCTAGCGATGACCCAGTTAAGATAACATATGATAAACTTCCCAATATTCATGGGTAATTCAAACCATTAAAAAAATATATATTAATTCGTTATTAGGATATATAAAATTGTAGTATAAAGAAATTTTTCATTTAATCGAAATAAAAAAAACAAACCATCTATCATACAAATTTGTTAGCTTATTCAGTTTAGCAAAATATGTTTTTGATCACCGTTTGCTCACAGTTTAGCAAAATATGTTTTTGATCACCCTTTTTAAAGGAACTGAAAAGACTATAAGAGATGAAAATGAAAGAGAATCGGTATATTTTCATCCTTTCAAACCATCTAAATGTATAGTTAGAAGATTTGTTGAACATAGTCAACTAATAAATCTATTCATTTTACCCCTTTCATTTCTTTTCTCACTTAAAAAAACCCTTCCCTTATTTCCTAAAATATAGTTAATAACACAATATGTTTTAAAATATTCTATATCTTTCACCTTTTTTCCACTTAAAAAAAGCCAAGAATACAATACTAAATAAATGGTAGCAAAAAGGAGATATTCCAAAAGGGAAATATATAGACATAATACTCCTGAATTTCCTCTTCTAATTTTGTCGTTGTTGGGATCGATAACCACAAACGAATAAATCAATAAGCAAATAACCAATAGTAAGTCAACAAGAAAAAGCAAACGATACAAACATTTACTAGGTTTGACGCAATGAGTATAATCCACTACCACGAAATATCACTACAAATGTTGGATTACAAGAATGGAGACGCTCGCTCTCGACAATGTATTCAATCTTACAAAAAACTTTCACTTATCAAGAATTTCTCACATAAGAATGAAGTATATAAAACATGTAACTCCCATTTATATAGGTAACCTACTAAAGTATTTTTCTCATCATACCAATATCAATGTGGGACAATGACTTTGGGCAATTACCATCAGTCATTTGATATTATTAAATGTCATGATCATATGCTAAGAAGATTTTTTAAAATGATTACTTATAAATATTTATCATTTTGTATTTCAAAAATCAAACTCTAAGCGGGTGCTTAGTTAGATGTATTTAGGGGTGAGGAATGATAATGATAATAAAATACTATACTTGGTTAGAAAAAAAAAGGTTAATCAATACCAAAAGTGGGTAATAAGGCATTATAGAGTAATTTAGGGGTAATCAAAATCCATTACTCAGTTTTTAATTTCTCACCACTAACAACCTCCTAATTATTCTGTCCACTCACCTCTACCAAATTGACCCCTGTGCGATATTCTACTCTCATAATATAACTGTTATTATTAATGAACTATGGACATTATTATTTAATATTAAATTGATAAATTTAATATTTAAAAAAAATTTATAACTCGTAGCAATGCTACTGATGCTCATCACCTAAACCTTTTATTATTATTTACATATTTTTTTAAATGTATATATCGAATTGTTATCATTTTTATATATCAATAGTAATTTTTTTACTTATATCTTATATATATAATATACATTAATAAATATTTACTAATATTATATTATTTTATTATTATATTGTATTTAGGTGTAGATATATAAAACTAATACAGTTATATAATATAACTTTTACAAATTGTATATCTATAAATACATACAACTTGATATATAATATTAGTAACCAAGCAAGTTCAATATAATGGAATACTTTGATTGCATTACTTAGTATTTCCATTATGTTTTTCATTGTCATTACTCTATTTAAATTAAGCATCCCCTAAGTAACGACTTACTTGTAATAACAAGGGTTAAGTCACTGGATGAATAATGTATTTTTCCTCGTTTACATGGCTGCCCATTGAACTGGATTATTGATGTGTATCACCCATATATTTTTCAATTTTTTACATGGTTGCTCATTGAACTGAATGACTAATGTATTTTGCCTCGTTTACATGATTTCTCATTAAACTGAATTATTAATATACATCACCCACAAATTTTTCTAATTTTTACATGGTTGACTAAATGTTGACTTGATGACCTACAATAATAAGTTAATCTCTGTTTTTATTTTTATTTTTTCAGAAATTTATTAATTTCTGCTTCATCCTCATCATTAGTTTTTCAATAAAAACTTATTATATAGCTATAGTATAATATTATATAATAATTGTACAAACATATAGTAGATATGTTTATATTTTTAATAATATCATAATAATATAATTGTAATAGCAATATAAATTAGTCTATGGTATTTAACCTTGAAAGTTTTAACAACCTAGCAATCAACTCAATTCGTTATGACTTGTACTATAGGATTTTACTTTTCCTTTTGATTAATAATAACCCGCCTGCAAATATTTTAAAGTCCAGTATCACCTAACTTTCTGAACTGTTGACCCAGTATGACCCAGTTTATAGACGTTTGAGTCAATTTGAAACGAAAAAACATGTTTGTCGGAATTTTTACTGAAATTTTCGCCTGGAAAATTGATTAAGATTATGAAGATAATTTCTGGAAAAATAAAAAATAAATATAGAGTTTAACCGGTTATTGTAAGTCATCAGGTCAACCAAGTAAAAAATAGAAAAGTATGTTGATGATATATACCAATAATCCAGTTCAATGGGCAAACATGTAAATGAGGAAAAATACATTAGTTACCCAGTTCAATGAGCAACCATGTAAATAGAGATTAACCTGTTATAACAGGTCAGCAGGTCAGCACTTGGTCAACCATGTAAAAAATTGAAAAGTATATGGGTGATACACATCAAGAATCTAGTTCAATGGACAACCATGTGAATTAAGGAAAGTACATTGTTCATCGAGTGACTTAACCCTAATAAAAAAAAAGTTAATTATCTGAAAGAAATTGAAGGATGAAAGTTTAAGGTAAAAAATGTACACAACCATAACCCAAATGATTACTTTTGAGAAGTCATCTTGACTCGATTTAATTTATATATATATATATAACTCTCATAAAAAAAGTAGTTAATTAAGCTTTCTAAAGCTCTCTTGCAATCTAAAACTATATTGAAAAAATGCCACATAGGATTTTATCCTATGTGTCAACTCCATATTTTTTTCAAAAATAAACTATATATTTAGAAAAAAATGAACTTATATATATATTAATAAATAAATAAATATATTGTAGAAATCTAAGATCTTCTCATTAGATAAAATGATATATTCTCTTTAACTAAAAAATCACGTTTATACCTAATGATATTTCATTATCTTTTTTATTCAACATTACATAAAGTTTTTTTTTTTTTTTTAATGATGATTATATGGAAGTTTTCAAAACTATATGAATATACAAAAATAAAACAAATAAATAAAACAAATTAAGTGTAAAAAATAGATTTAATTAGTTAAAAGATAACATCGAAACTCATAAATCGATCTTAACATTATATTAACTACACCTTGAATATATGTTCCAAATTTAAACCTTTTGTTTTAATAAACAATATCCTCTTTTAAGTATAAAAACTACCTTGGTGTATACCTTCTTCTTTGCCAATAGCCGGTAAGTACAAATAAGATGAGTTTTATGGTAAACGTACAACTAATTGATACACTTTAACAAAAACCCTTAGGGTTTCGTTTAGCAAAATCCAAAAAAAAATTGAGTCATACAAATTCAAGTAATTGTAAATCACCCGGAGTCTGAGACCTACCCCACCCTTAAACCAAATTCTACATCCTAATTTTCTTTTTCTTTCTCTTTTGGAACGACACATTCTACCTCCTCTGGATTAGTCAATTAGCTAGATTAAACAAAAATTATAACCACCATGGTGTTGATAATCCATTTCTAAAAATCGCAGCAACACCTTCAAATGAATATAACTGTTTTACTTTTTGGATGTTAAAAAGAACATTTAACACATAAGGCATAGTCAAATTATCCTCTTTGAATTATATATCCAACTAATTGTAATTTGTCATGTGACTTTTAACTTTTTTGGAGAGAAATGTAGTGGAATTGTCACTCTCCATTAAGGATCAAATTGTATGTCTTTGAGTTCTGTTATAACAAGACGACTACATGATATATGTTTTAGATGTAGATCATTTAGTGGCAACAAAAGGCAAATTACTAGAATTACTAGAAGAAAAACATATTACTAAATTCTTAATGATAATTTAAAATATAGCTTAATAACTTAAGTCTTTCTATCTCTTTAAGTTCATATTTTGTCAAGTTTTTGGTTGAATCTATTTTTGTTCAACCATATGTTTATATGTTAGTAAACAATTTATAAATGTTCGTGCGGGTCAAAAAACTAGTGTATATATATAGGTTTTAGGTAAAATAAAACAAGTTTTAAAGTAAAACAAATAAAATAATAGATTTCTCTTCACTAAAAATCAACGTATATCATGAAAATCATCGTGCATCTTCATGCATCAATTTAACATGATCTAATGGTCAAGATCTTGTCCTATTTATTTTACTTTAATACTTGTTTTATAATACCTAACCCCTATATATATATATATATATATATATATTTACAAAATACACGCTTTGTAATCATTTCATCTTTCGATCCAACAAATAACTATTCAAAATTCGAATAACTAATAAAGTAAATTATAAAAACAGATTAATATATTAAATTAAAAAAAAACAATTTATTTATTTATTCAGAAAATAGATGGATTTGAAGGTGAGAGGAGTAAACTGATTAATGTCATTATTTTGGAGTGTCATTCGTCAACTTGCAGAAATTGAAGCCATGGTATTATCTTCCCTTTTTCCCCAATAAAATTATGTGTTACATATCATCCATATAGATATAGATATAGATGTGTGCGTGCGTGTGTGTTTAACTATAACATATATTGTTGATTGATAGTTTATAATCTTGTGTTTAGGGTTTATATTTTTGAAGTTTAATTTTTTCTGTACATTTATTAGGGTTTGAATAAAATTGGATTAATTTTGTGGATTTTATGTAGTGCCATAGTTGTGTGTATTGTAGTTCCACAAAATGGTCTGTTTAGTTTTACAATCATGTCATCAAGAATGGTGTTGCGTCAACGGTCTCAAACTTGAAATAGGTCTTGTGCATACTTTTATGTGACATAGCAAATAATATACGAGCTAGCAACCGAAAAGTACGTCACAGGGATTTAACGTGGTTATGTCGTATTGAATTTATGGATAATTGTTATACGATGGAACCCTAGTTACACATATTTATAATTATACTGGTCCCAGTTTATCAAGGAAACATGTTCCGGCCCTCTGCATGCTTCGCCTATATTTGAAATCTGGTTCGGGTTGGCAACTTCCAATATGGGCCGTCTTAGAACACATACGATAGCAATGAATAAAAGTTTGATACTTACAATGGCCATTTTTAAATTAGGATGTACACCTTTTAGATTCCTTGGTAAAGCTAGATACATCTAAAAATACACTTTTTTTTTTAATTCCTTGTATGCAGGCAGCTACTTCAAAGAAGTTTATAACACGGAATGAGTGGGAGAAAAAGCTTAATGATGTAAAAATTCGAAAAGAAGACATGAACAAGCTGGTTATGAATTTTCTTGTCACCGAGGGTTATGTTGATGCAGCAGAGAAGTTCCGAAAGGAATCTGGCACAGAGCGTATCCCTTTTCGTCTCTTTGATGAGTTGTTTGTAATCATGTTAAATTCAACTTGGCGATTATTTTTCTCCCTCTATTTGACTTTCCTTATAGATGAACAGCAGATATAGACCTTGGAACCATTACAGATCGTATGGCAGTTAAGAAAGCAGTGCAGTCGGGGAACGTTGAAGATGCTATTGAGAAAGTTAATGATTTGAACCCTGAGGTTAGTTGCTTTTGATACTTTCTCTATGTTTAGCAATATCAAGCTAGAATTACCAGTTCACCTTCTATCATCGTTGGAAACGATTGCTCAGAGTGGTTTCGTTTTCCATTTTTTATCCACTGTTGTCTTTATTGAAAGAGATTCTAGGCATTATATCATCTTTTTTCTTATTTCAATGAGCCTAGTACAGGAGGCCATTGCAATCTATCTACATATTGAAAGCTGGTTTATTTTCGAGCTGTCCAATGGTTAACCTTAGTAAACCTGCAGGGGATTGGGTCAAACAGATTGAAAGCTGCCGAATGTGAACTCATGTGTTTATGGTTTTCTATATTGCGTTATGAAAGTATATCCAAAAACTATTGTTGTTCTTTCCCAGCCTGTGTGACCTGTTGCCTAACCAACTTGACCCACTTATATACCACATATATGGACAATTTTTAAAATCTGATGGCACAAGCATGTATCGTTTACCGTTATGTAATTATTGAGGGTTAATGATGTGTTATTCACCCTATTGTTTGTTTCCATCTTCTAGGTTCCATTTCTATGATGTAAGTTTAAATAGTAATAGGACACACAAACTGGAGGATAATAGTTTGACAAATCGAATCTGATTTTCTTCATCGTTAACTTTTATTTGCTTGCTCTTGCTTGATCAAAATATTGCTAACGCGGAATGTATTTCTATGCAGATTTTGGATACAAATCCCCAGCTATTTTTCCACCTGCAGCAGCAAAGATTGATTGAATTGATTCGGAATGGAAAGGTTGAAGAGGCTCTGGAATTCGCCCAGGAGGAGCTTGCTCCTAGGGGAGAGGAAAATGTAACTTCTTTGACCTATCATTTTATTTTCATTTAATTCTTAAAGCCAGAGGTATCTATGGCTCAGTGATTTGTATTGATTTATGAAAAAAAAAAAAAATTTATAGGATATCTAATTTCTTCTTTATTTAGAATAAGACACCTAACAAATGTAGTTAGTTTCATTCGTTCATACTTCATCCTATGATCCCATAATTTTTTCTCAGAGCAAGTAAATGGGGCCTGCTAGCTCTTATCATATTGTATCAATTAAACCCACAGTATACATATGTTATATGCTCTTAAGTGTATTCAATATATTTTAATGATAAGTTCTCACCATTGCAGCAAAGCTTTTTAGAAGAGTTGGAGCGAACAGTTGCACTACTGGCTTTTGAAGATGTGAAAAATAGTCCTGTTGGAGATCTTTTAGACATATCACAACGTCTAAAAACTGCAAGTGAGGTCAATGCAGCAATCCTTACAAGTCAAAGCCATGAAAAAGGTTAGCATTATCCAATTATTTATGAATCGTTTGATCAGCCTTCGGAAATTTTGTTTCTTGTGTCAGACATAAATGGGTGGAAACTAGGATAGACATTTCGAGTTTAAAAAAATTAGCATAATCTACCTAATAGAACACGTTGTCTCATATAGTCATATCTGATGGTTCATTAGATACTACAGAATACACATGACAGAATGGATGGGTTGGGGGAGGTAGTTTTTTATTGGGTCTCCCATGTAAATTTTAATGCACCCAACCCTGTTGTCTATATATAGTTGCATTTTTTAGAATACTTTGGTGACGACTTCTAAACCTTCTGACCTTTTCTTTTCTTTTCTTTGCGTAAATTTTTTAGTTTTACGCTTTTGACCGGTTATCTGTTAAAGGAAATTTACCTTTGCAATCAGCGCCTTTTTTATGGACGTGCCCATTTTTTTTAAATGGTGTCTGCAAAGTTGAACCAGTTTCCAGTTGAGATCGTTATTCTGAATATATCTGCATGATTTTGCTTGGTATATTACCTAGGAACAGTAAAATGGTGCCTCTCAAAAATGATTTTATCCTTTTACCGGTTTCAATATGAAGTACTTTTTAATTGTTGGAGAATTTTGATAACCACATGGACAATCACATATATTTCAACTAGAATATTTTTTGGGTTATTTTGACAATTCAAACACTTCTGTGAAATATTAAGGGAGTGTTTGGTTTGCTAGTGGGAAGTGCTATGGATATGGGGAAAAACTGGAACAACTATAGGTTTAATTAGGAATGGGAATCAATATCTAAACCCAACCCCTTGGGTGGGTTTTGTATATGTCGATTTTTTTTGGTTTGATACCTATTATTGGTAGCCAACATCATAAACCAAACAATCTTCAGATAATTAAAACCCATCCTTTCATTCCTATTGTGGTAAACTAAACATCCCCTAACCAATATGTTTATCCTGGTTTAGTTTTCCTAATACAATATTTCAACACTAGTTGTCTGTCCAAAATTAGTTTGACTTTGCTGGATAGATACACATGTGGTATTAAGAATAGAAAAACAATGTTTCATCGATGTATTAATTATTGTGGTTAGTTTTTTTGACACTGACATGATGCAATGGTTCACAGACCCAAAGCTGCCAAGTTTATTAAGAATGCTTTTGTGGGCCCAAAATCAGCTTGACGAAAAGGCAGCTTATCCACGCATAACTGATCTTTTCACAGCTACTCTTGAAGACCCTTCTGTTTGACTCAGATCAAATATTCACTACATGAAAAATGACGGAACAAAGAGCTTTGTGAAACAGAAACTTGGGGTTAGTAATTGAGTTGAAAATGTTATCATGATGTGTTGCAATCTTGAAAAGTTAATTAATTATAAGGGGTCCATATGTTTTAGAATGAAACCCTTCTGGGATCTCTTGTATAATAAAGGAGTTGTAGCATGATGGTTGAATGTGAATGAATAGTCTTTGTTTTTGAATCATCCAGACAAACTGATGACTTGCCAACCAATTCTTGGAGCCCAAGGTATTGCGATATATTACTACAGTATATGACTTGAAACTGTTATGTGCAAAACCCGAAATTTTAGTTAGTTTTCTACTAGTCGGTGGGGGTAAAACTGCTTATAACTCAATCCTCCGTGTGAAGTTTTAGTAACTCCAATAAAATACAAACAGCTATTTTATCAACGGATATTCTTTTGAAAACTTGAGATCATGCTAGTAATCTAGTATGTTGATAAAAAAAAATAATAATAATAGATAAATCACACTAATAGCTCTCAGTGTATAAATTATAAGATTGTAGTAATATTTTATAACATTCCATCTTTCAAAGTGTGAAAAGCATGTTCAAACATGCTTATAATCTCCGGTCATTGCTTTGTTACGGTGGTTTAAAAGGAGGTCAGAATAGTAGCAAGCAGCTCACTTTAAACGTGCGTACCATCAATAAGCAACACCCTTTTTATCAGAAAAGTTCAACAGAGAAAACAGCCCTATATATATACTTTTAATACTTAAGTACAATTTTAAGGTCTCACTTTAGTTTAGAACTTCTTTTTATAGTGTGCCTAAATTAAATGACATTTACTATCATATTATACCCTCTCTTGTATGGATTTCTTTGGCATATCATTTATTGGTAAGGGGGAGGGAGCGGAAAGGTTCAAACTTTCCATCTTCCTTCGACTATCTAATCAAATTACTCTACCTTATTTTAACTCTCCAACATTTTTTCAACCTTTTTTTAGTGGCAATCGAAATTCTCAATCTTTTTTCACATTTTAATAATTTATCCTTAACATTTATAAACTTTACATAATTAACCCTTTTAAACATAATTTACCATATATATAAAGAAAACACATACATTTCATTTAACTATTAAAAATTTAAAGATACAAAACATAAAATAAAACAAAAACACATACATTTTATTACGAATAAAAATAACTAAATAAATAAATCGGCAATCGGTGTTGGTTGAGCCGCCGGGTCGTCGAGATGGGATAAATTTAGTCTCCCAACGTGCTTTGTAAGATCATATCTGGAGGGTTGCCGAAGAATTTGTTCAGACGACGATGATGATGAAGATGATGAAGATAATGGATCCATATGATGAAAATATGTTAATATTTGTGTTTGAAATGAGAAATATAGAGTAAAAATGGTGTTTGGTTGTGTTTTTGGTAGTATACATTCGACCCTTTATATACAAATTTAAAAAAAAATAAGTTTCCCAGACTTGTCACAAATGATCCCTAGAGCGTGTAAAGTTGCACCGACAGTCCCTAACGGTTATACGACCGTTCCAAAATTTTACACTTAGCCCCCCTCCCGCCTAAAGGTTCTCTTCAACCTTCAGCGAGATGCAAGCTCGCTCCGTCATCTCGCGCAGCTGGCACCCGAAGCCTTTTCATTTCACGTGAGCTCGCCGCCATTTCTCTCTCATCTCGCGTCCGACTCCCTCCCCCCTAATACTCAGTTCTATAGTCGTGTTCGAAACCCTTTATTTTACATAATGCAAAGAAACTAAATCTATAGTTTATTGGTTGATATTTTATTTCACAACCTGTTAAACCAGAATTCATTTCATTAACTGAACTACGTTTAATATTTTGGTACTTCATTAGATGCAAAAAGAACCGGATTTTTTGGGTGGACTGACTTAAATGTATGTTGCTTGCACTTAGTTGGTAATGTTTCTAGGATTTGTTGTTCTTGTTTGATCCTAGATTTTGTAATTGTACTTGTACTACTCTCCTTGTCAGCCAGTGCTTTGCTAGTCGCTTGTTTTCGTTCTAAAAAAAAAAACTGAACTGCATTTAATATCAATTAAAAAAGACGTTGGTTATATGTTATGATTGAAAAACTAGTTTGTAGTTAGAGCTTTAATTAGTATATTATGTTTGACAAATAAACATGGACTTGGAACAAGTTTTCAAAAAGATGGTTTACTATCTAAACACCCAAGAAAAGCACGTATAGATCAAAACGGAGAGGATGAAACTTTGTCTTTTCTGGTTAAAGCTCTTATACGGGTGTAGTAATGTGTTGGAGGCTGGGTATTTTTGCCGAATTTGTGAGTGTGTAGTTAGAGGGATCCTTAAATTAAGCGGTATTAAAGTAATTAATTTATACATAAATACAAAGCGGAACTCACGAGTCACCAATGATTAACTGTTTGTAAAGAGAAATGCGTATCTAATCTATCAGTAACAATATGAAAAACAAAACTTATCAATTAAAAAGTGCAAGTTTGCCATACACGATAATATTGTTTGAATATGATTCTTTAAGTTTCAAATTTGCAATAATTACTTTGGAAACGTACCTTATGTCACTTCAGAATTTGACATTGACATACAAAAAATATAGATTCCATACACTGTGTCACATGATGTTACCAAGAGCATCTTAAACCAAACAATGTCACAATATATAGACATAGACATAAAGTGAATAATGGTCATGGAGAATATATATACAAAAATAAAGAATAATGTATGTACTCGTAAGAATTACCAAGTTTGGTGCAAACTGTAACCATCTAAAATTCCACTTGTATCCATGCAAAAAAGTTCATTCCTCTTTTCTTTCCATTACTCATTACACTGGACCTGGGTATTTCGGGTCAGGTCAATGACCCACAACAAACAACTAAAAAAAACATAAAATTATAAAAATGCCTAAATAAAACTACAAGACCCGACCCGAATGACATAACCTAAACCCATGTAGTACTTGAAGAATGTGTCTCTAACTAATACCAAAAGAGAAACTAGAAAGATCCAACCCAAATAACATACACCCAAATTGTAGTAGTAGTAGTAGTAGGACTTGTACTTGAAGAAGAAGAAGGTGACACTTCTTGTGGTTGCTTTGGCAAGGGTAGCTTGGTAATTTTGTGCTGCTCCATCACATGATAATGATGATGGTCATGCTCATGATGCTGATGATGATAATGATGGGTGGTATCATCAAAGTTGAGAGCATAACTTAAAGGGTCATACTGAAAATTGAACTGTTTTCTGGGACCTCCATAAAAAGCAACAAGAAATGTCTGGTTTTTGACTGCTTTTTTCATGGTTGCTCTCATTCTCCAAAACAAGCTTCTACATTGCTTCTTTGAACATGTGTTCATCCACGCCAACCTCTTCAGAATTTCCATTTTCTTGAATCAATTTTCTTTCTAGAAACGAATGGTGTTTACTACCAACTTCAAGAAACTTGAACTCTATACCAAAAATAACTTAGTTTTTGGAGAATTTGGTCAAATGTCAAATAATGGCAGAAAAACACAGGAATAGTAAGTTTTCTTGAACACACACTTCAAGAAACATAAAACTTAGCACCTACAAAATCAAGAAACTTAAAGGCTAAAGATTTTCTTTGGATTTTCCAAAATTAAGAGACGCTCACTACAAAAAAAAAATAAGAAGAAACACTAAGAAGAAGGAGAGATTAGATAGTAAAGTTTTGTTGCATTGAAGATTCAAGATTCTATAATTCCAACTTCAAGTTTTGGACATAGAAAGCAAGATTGCTATGCTTGAAATACCCACTTCAAAACACAAATAATGGTACAAATAAAAAGAACAAAGAAGAGGAGATGGTGTGATAGAGATATCAACTTCAAGAATCTTGAAAAGTAGCATAGTGATTTTCAAAGTATTATAGGAAATACAAGATCTTTTATACAAGGGTTGGTTTGGTGTTTTGGAAGTACAATCAAACAAAAAGTGAAAAAAAACAATAAAAATATTTTTATTCTTTTTTTCTCAAAAAAGGTATTTAGGTGTTTTATAGAGGAAGCTATCCCACATTCCCACTTCAAGCTACAGTGTATTTTGAAGTCTTCCTCTAAAAGCCAATATTTTTTCTGAATTTCTCTTAAAGCCAATACTTTTTCTCAATTTTTCAGTGATTTGAAAACATTATTTTTTTACTCGTGACGCGAAACGTGTCTCGACTTGAAAAAAAAAATTGAATCAAGATATTTTTAAGTACTATATAACATAATATAATTATATTTATATATATATATATAGCATCTTTAGAAACAAGTTATAAGTTTATTATTTTATTAAAATTACCTAAATATTACATAGCCAATAGTTTTGACAGATTAACTTCAGTTTTCTCCAAATTCGCAATAAAATGATTAAAACAACATTAATAATACACTCCTCTGGCAAGTGGCGACTGTTACCTCCTCCTCCTTCTTCATTCTTCTCCGGTAAGACGACCGCCGCCGCCACCTCCGGCGACATGTCCGACAATCATCAATTTCGTTTTCCAGTGGATACGGTTTGGCGTTTCCCTTTTCCGTTCTAGAGTGGTTGTCACCGGACGCATATGAGAATCATACGGATTTGATGGGCGGCGATCCAAAAGATGGTGACGGTTTGATACGGTACGGGCTCCGCCATTGCTGCCGGCGCCACGATTGGGATGGTTGGAGATGATTGTGGTGGCGGTGGTTGTCTCGATGGAGAAGAAGAAGGTGGTGGCTGACGGCGGCTGTCTCGCCGAAGAAGAAGGAGGTGGCAACTGATATGTCTAACCGGAGAAGGAAGAAGAAGGAAGAGAAAGACTTGATATGATCGATCCAAATTGTTTTTTCCATCCATCCCCTATTTATCTTTCCTATGTATATCATTACCTTTAGTTAACACACTAACATTTTATTTTTTTTTAAAGGTAAAGATTTTCATTCACAATCCTCTGGCAAAATCGCCGGCTATGTAGGTATACAATATTTAGATAGAATTATACACACAAACATATTTGTTGTTCAATAAAATTTTAAAAAGATTGAAAGCATTATATTATTGGTATAATTATTAGAGTATGATTTTGTTGGAATTCTTTAAGAAATTGGAGGGGATCATTAATTAGGGGAGGTTCATTGGAAGGCTGAAATTCCATTACAAAACAATGGCAATGGGAAATGGGTCTGCCTGTAGAGGGAGGGGGTCGTCATGTCTCTGTCTACCTATTCTGTTGCACCCAGTCTATCTCAACCCCCTTTTTCATTCCTCTGCATCTTTCTTTTTTTCACTGTACGATTTTTTAATAACCACGACTATCATAAAAATTCAAACTTTACTTTAATAAAATTTTTAAGTTAATCTAAAAAAATCTTTTCTAAGTTACAATAAAAAAAGTAAATGGTTTTGCTTTAGACCTTCACTAATGGATGCATAATACGAGTAATTGGACATACATACAAACAGGATCATTATCAAAAATTTACTCAAAATGACACAAAATCATTTAATTTTATCACTTCATCACTCTTTCTTTTTTCTTTTTTTTTTCTTTTATCGTTTTAAGATTTAACTCCTCAAATTAAGATAAACTCAACAATATCTACACAACTTCTTATACCCAATCTTGAAGATTCAATAAAAGACTTTGTTATGGTTCAAAAAATAGATATAAACATGAGTTGCCTGATTGGAAATAGCGTGACCTTATTTTCACTTCATTATCTTCTTTATGTAAGGTAAAATGATGGATGTACTGTTGGGGTGTCTGTTTTAGCTTCTTTTTTTTTTTAAATTAATGGTTCGTAGCTTTTTGGCTTAACTTGTTTAATAGGCTAGTTTAAGTGTTTGGATGGGCTTATAAACTTATATAAGCTGTTTTTGATAAGCTTACTTTAAGAAGCTTTTTTTATATTTTATTGCAATAATGAAAAGATTTCCTGAAAAGCTTCATGAGCAACATAAGTCAATCCAAACCACACAAATAAGCTTATATAACACAAGCAATAAATTGCTTTTATTTTGCAAGCATAATCTAAAGTTGATGAGCTAAGGGAAACACCCTTATGTTATTTTTATTTGGGTTAATTGCAAATTTCGTCCATGTGGTTATTCGAAAAATGGTTTTTCATTCCTCCGTTAGTTTTCAAACTATAATACTTTTTCTTTTAATGATATCAATTTGTTATGATAAGAAACGTGGTTTAATAATATTAAATCTTTTTAATCCATATCTTTTTGTTCTCGAGACCAATCACTATACATCTTCCCATCCTCCTCATTTTCTTTATTTTAGATTTCAAACCTGCAATTGCAATTTATCTACAGCCGTCGAAAAAACCACTTCATATCTGTGGAGAAGAAGCATGTCAAAATGACTAAAATGCCCCTCACGTGACTTGCACGTGGGGGAGTTAACGGGGACAGGGACGAAGTCACACCACAGTGATGAAAAAAACTCAAAAACTAACAGAGGGATGAAAGGACCGTTTTTCGAATAACCACATGGGCGAAATTTGCATTTAACCCTTTTTATTTTATGCCCCAACCAGAGGCTTGGAATATATTACATGAAACGCGTTTCTCTAATTTGTTTTAATAAATCATCAACGTTCTTTTTTTAGTTTTATAAACAAGTTTAACTACTGTATTTTCTTTGAGGTATCAATACAATGTTGTTATGTGAGACATGTACTTGGACCTGCTGACCTCTTGTACTTTTTGAGACCATGCTGTTCTATTAACAACTCAGCCTTTAATAAAATATAATATTGAACTAGGCCTTTAAAAAATTGAAAAAATAACCGTGCAAATTTTTAATTGTAATAAGTAGGGAAAGTTCAGAATACTACTTAAGATTTTCTGTTTTGCCAAAGTGTAAGTCTTACCTGCAATAAATTTAAAGAGAAAAAGCTTGATGATCAATGTAAGCCAAGTTATATTGTTTTGAAGCTAAACTTGGTTTTGTGGTTTTGTCTCCAACAAACAAATGGGTAGTAGGCATTGGGAATTTGGGATTCCTTCTTATTTCTTCCTTTTTGTCTTCATTTTGGCTTCATTATTCTTTATAATCCCCTTCTGTCTCACTCTCAAGCCCCTTTCACTTTTTTCTTTTCACATGGTGGTCCACTCTTTTGTTTTACCTTTGATTAAATGGACTGTTTATCTTTTGTTGTTCTAGTGAAGCAATGAAAGGTTGTAATGTGATAGAGATGGATCAATTCCACTCACCAAACTCTTTATGGCCTTTGTCCATCTCAGTAAATATTACTACTACATTACACTACCGTACTACTTAGTAGGGGCAAAGGTGTAGTCGGCTTGTTTAATCGTCAAAAACCATCGGCAAGAATCGACTATACCATGGCTCGACAAGTTTGGCAAGTTTCATCGGCTACTTTTGACTGATGCAAGTGAACGTTGGGGCTGAACTTTTGAACGTTGGGAGTGTGGTTTTTTTTTTTGGTCGTAGTTTCATCGGCTAGTTTTGACAACTTTTGGCACTATACCCACAAATTTGCAAGTTTTCAGTTAGTATTGGCAAGTTTTTGGCTATCACACTTGACATCTCCTTATTGGTTTAAATTTAACCAATTTAACCAATTTACCAAATTATTGGCAATACACCCTGGTCCCTTACTTAATCATTTAATTGCATCAAGTCCTATATTTATTGATTTGTTATGTAAGTTAAAATGTTTTATTCTAATAGACTATCAATCAGATTTTAAAGGTTGTTTATGCGTTATTATTTATAGGAACTAGATAGGTGCCCGTGCTTTGCAGCGGTGTCATCTAAAATGCGATGGTTAAGTGTAGCGGTGATTGATATGGAAGGCGATGGTCGGAGTGTCGATAATGGTGGACACTGGACAGTGATAGTATAAAAGAAAGGGAGACTAAAAAGTGGTGTGAAGTGAACGTATTACTTATTTTAGTGTTAGGGGTAATTTAGAAATATTGTAAAAAAATGTTCAAAGTCCTAAATCCAATTCTTTTTATAAGTGTTTATAGATTATAGATATATTTTTTTATTATTATTTTTTTTTAGAACAGCTTATAGATTATAGATATAGATAGATTTATAGATATAGATATAGAAAGGAGTCAGTAAACTAAATTGGAACTTCGAGAAATTAAACTCTGGGTGATTTTTAAAATTTTAGGTAATTTATTCTTCTACTTTAACTTGAAATTTTGACATGCTTGATTATATTTACTTCATGTTTGTGGAGGTCACTTGTACAAATATTCTCTGAAACATTTTCCCCCATTTCTATCAATTTTTGGAAAATATTCCGAAGATTTAATATTGCAAAAAAGGTTTTTGTCATAATGTGTTTGCCTTTTCCAAACTTGGTGATTGGGGAGTCAAAAGTTTTGGTCTCATAAAGTCAAGTCACTTTCTTCACTTTTTACCTTTTTTTTCGTATTCGTTTAAATAAATAATGATATGTATAGAAAAAATTACAACATCAATATACAGCGAACATTTTAGAATTATATCGATACATATTTCAAAGGGATTGATGTATTTTGTTTTGAACCATTAAACGCTCTTACAAAAAAACAAGATTTTTCTCTTGACAAAAACTGGTTAATCAGAAAATCTTAGAACAAAAGTGATGGTATAAGTGGGCTACTAAAAGGATAAAGCATATCTGCATACACAACGCTTATTTGGGCTCAAGAACACCAATTTTGTGGCCCATTGTTCTTTTAGGCCTCTTGTTTTTGTGAAAAACCTTTACCGTCTTTACCAATGTTTTAAATACCAGTATTTTGGTCGTACCGAGGGTACTTGGTACCGGTATTACCGGTATACCGGCCGGGTTGTATTTTTATTTATATAGAAATCTTACAAAACTTGTTACAATTTAACGAAAATAGTCAAAATACAAGTACAATACACTCAAAAATAATATCAAATAGATATTTAATAACAAAATATAAGTTTTAAAGTTTACAAATAACAAAATATAACATTAAAGTATCCAAAATAATTTAAAAAATAAATAATAAATCAAAATACCCGAATGGTAACGGTAATACCGGAAAATACCGAAAATACCGGCCGGTATTGAATAGTGAAAATATCGGACAAAATACCGAGATAGTTGTACCGGGATATCACTCGGTATCCGGTATTCCGGGTAATACCGACAGGTACGTACCAATATTTAAAACACTGGTCTTTACTATCTTCTCTCTAATAAAAAAAAAGTTATTTGAAAGATTGATCCTCGTGATTTGTTCATTTTAACAATTTGAGTCCTTTTTGGAGTTTCGTTATAATGAAGGTCACTAATTTAAGAATTCTTAGCAATCTTGGTACCTAAATCGATGGATCTGTTAAAAGGTGTTGTCCAAGTGTACACTCGATGACCACATGTATGGGCATTTATGTATTTTCGACTTCACCCTCGCCCGTACATCCCTTTTCCCCTTTTTATTAGGGTTATTGAGATTAACTAAACTCAAATACCACGACCCAACCCGAATGGAAATTGGGTGGAACAGGTGAAATTTTTATAATTTTAGTCAACTCAAATAATTAGTTGTTTATATCTACTAATATAACACATTAAATTTTGTTGAAAATATACATTATTTGAATATTAAATTTTCATTTATAGATAAAATCAAAAACGTACAAAGCTAAATAGTAATGGACATTTAGAAATACACATATATATCAAATGATCAAGATATTAATTTAAGAAAATTTATATGTTGACATTTGTTTATTTAATATCAGTAACTTTTATTATTTTTATGTAGTTTGTAATATTTTGGTTTTGTTTATGACTTTTATGATAAAAAGTGTTTATGATGAATTCATTAATCTTATATAAATATCACTACTATATAAGTTTTTGTAATTAAGATTATATTGTAGCTTAACTAACAACATTCAATCACATATTATTTGGGTCACCTAAAACCTGACCAAAAAAAAAAAACCCGAAGCAAAACAAACCAAACCTGAATAACTCAAGTCTTTCGGTTTGAGTTATGGGTTAACATATAACTCTTCAAAACCCGGAGAAACATGAATAACTCGACTCATTAACACCCCTACTTTTTATACCCCATTTTCTTCCATATTATCCCCTAATCAATTATGAACTTAAGTAGCTTTTCCCAAAATCAAATAACTTTCCAATTAGTCAGCAAATCCATTGTCGACGAATATATCGAATATATCGCTTATTTGATCACATATTTTCATACCCTTTTTTATGTCTGATTATGTTTGTTATAAAGAAATTGAGGTTTTGTGATTAAGTTGTTTTTTTATGTGGTCTTTTTATATAGTTTGGTATTTATAGATAAACTGAACATTTAAAAGTATTTAGAGGTTTTGTAGCAACAAACAACATTGGTCCGTCTTTTTTTATTTTATTTTTTATTTAAGGATTTAAGATTAGAAAAAAACTCACTAGATAAAAAAGAGTTGGCCGATCAATATTTGCCGCCTGATTCTTTGTGTTTTTCAAGAAAAAAAGAGCCGTTGGCTCTTTTATATACACACACAAACACATATATATAATTTATGTTGCTGCTATATATATATAATACATATATATAATTCTCGATGAGAGAGGGGAAGAAGATGAAATCTGGAAATGGGAAGAAGAAGAAGAGCGGTGGTGGGTGGTCAGGGGTCAGACGGTGGTGGGTCAGGCAATAGGCGGTGGTTGAGGTTGTGGAGAGGATCAAATAGAGGAAAGAAGAAGAAAGTCAAGAAGAGGAGAAAGAGAGAGGGTGGAGAGGAGGATCAGATGGTGGTTATATATATATATTTCCTTTTTATTTAATTTATTGATTTAAAAGTGGAAAAAAAATTAAAAAAAATTAGAGGGGCAACTCCAAAAAGGAGCCTCACTCCAAGAAAAAAAGAAGGGCAACTCTTAAAGAAAGCCTCCGCCACATGGTGGAAGTCGCCCCCATGTGGGGAGCCCCCTTTATCCCCACTCCTCATAGCCTTATCATTATGAAGAAACTCTTTTTTTTTCCCTTTTTTATTTGATTCGAAATCATCTTCAACCCTTAAAAAACACTTATTATTCTATATTTTTTAGTAAAAAGGGAAAATATAATCCTTACTATTTTTAATTAAAAACACATAAATCAACAAATAGTTATGCACAAGCACGGATCTATTTAGGGCTCCGGGTTTCCTCCGTTTTTGATCGGTAGTATAGTTTATCCATAATTTGTTTGAAAAATTAGTTTTCTTAGTATTATTTTAAGTTATCATAACTTTGGCCCATTCTATTAAATTGGTCAAGATCCGCCACTGATTATGCAATCACATAAATAATGTACTATTGTGTTATGTTAACTCCTCTGATGCGAAGGAGGCACCGTCCCCCATACCGGAAACTCGCCGGGGACGGAAACGTGTAAGGGGACGACTGCAAAACATTTACAGAAATTTGGGGACGTTCCTTGACCGTTTCAATATGTCAAAGGGCGTTTCTTGAACCGTTCCTAATTTTGGGGACGTTTTTCCAGTGGTGTTGTTGTTGATGAAGTTGCGTTGAGTCGTCGGATCTTGTTTTGGCCGGAAGTATCGTCGGAAAACCGTTGAAAGTTGCAGGTTTGTGTAGATCTTATCTCAAATATCCGCATTTTTCGTATTGGTACGAAGTGTACCCAATTGGATATTTGGATTGTCTTCGTGTTTTTTACTTTTAATTTTACAGTGAGAGTTAGTACGGAAGAGGGAGGTTAAGAAATTGACAAGGGAAGGAGAGAGATTATTTGGAAAGAAAATGATAAGGTCACGTGGACCTTTTACTACCACCCACTTTATTTTTTGGCCAAAGTACTTTTTTCTTCCATGTGGTTTTTCAAATAAGCATTTTTTTATCCTCGCCGCTAACTTTTCCGTTAACCCCCTCACACGCAAGTCACGTGAGGGGCATTTTCGTTTTTTCATAGAGTTATGTGCAAAAAACGTCCATGTGGTTTACCGTTTTTGCATTTTTCGTCATCGCCGTTAACAATTCTAGGAAAAATTTTCAAAAAAAAAAACAAACAAAAATTACCGTACCAATTTATTCCAAACAAAACAAAAACCTATATACCTACATTTGAGGATATGCTCAATCAATTTCAAATGCAAAAACGTACATACAATATTCACATTTTTTATTTTTTGAAAAATTATTTTTACAATACTTTAATGTTATTTTTTGTAATTTGTGAACTTTCTTGTAATTTGTTATAAAGAACCTATTTGTTTTTGTTTTTTTTTTTTTGAGTGAATTCAAATTATATTTTGACTATTTTCGTTATATTATAGTAAGTTTTATAACATTTTTTTAAAAAATAAAACAAATTATATTAGTTGTACCAGCCGGTATTAAATTAGATCCTCATATGTAGGTGTATATATAGGTTTTTTATTTGAGTTTGTTTTTTAATTTTTGATTAAATTTTTGTTTGGAAGTTTGTTAAATTCAAGGATGAAAAATGCAAAAATGACAAACCATAAGGACGAATTTGCACTTAACCATAGGAACAAATGGGTAAAAAGACATATATGCCCCTCACTGATCCAAGGACGAAATGCAAACCACATGGACGATTTTAGTCAAAAATTAACGGCGAAGATGTAAAGTGCTTATTCGAAAAACCATAAGGACAAAAAAAGTACTTTGGCCTTATTTTTTATTTGCCTATAAGTATTAAATATTAAATGTTCTACTGCATTAAATTTAATATTAGAGGTTAATATGTTATAGATGAAATATTGTTTCTGTAAAGATATAATATTATTAAAAATATTAAATGTTTGAGAAATTATGTTTTGATTTTTGGTACATTGAACCGAACCTATGATGCACCGTATCACATTTATTTCTTTTATTTCTAATTAATGTATTAAATATATAATCCTTATATAATATAAAAGTTAGGTTATGGAACAACCCTAAAACTTAAATAATCTCTTTTCATAATTGTTGTTATAGGTCTAATATCATAATTTACAATTGATGTAGCATGAGTATTAAATTGTTGATTAGTTATGTGGTTTATTAATAGGTTTATGTGCATTATTGGAAGAGTAGTAATTATGATCATTAGGAAGTTGAAACATAAGTAATTGATTATATTGATGATCATTAGGAAGTTGAAGCATAGTTTACAATAATAAATGATTATGATAATGGTGGACCGCTAGGATGTAATATAAAAGTTGTACAAAAAGTGCATGATAATATATACATATCTAATTGCATGACAATATATACATATCTATTTTATTTGATTTTTATAATGCACAAACAAAACCCAATTTGCATACAAAATCAAACCAAGATAGACATTATTTATTTGGTTTATGGATATATATATATAGGTCGTTTTAGTTACTTTTATTTCTTTAAATTTAAAATCAGACCAGATTTATTGGGTTGGTTGTAAAATACATATGCATATGATCATTTAAAAAGTCACATTCAAATAAGCTAAACACTTATATGAGATGATGAAAGCCCAATCCTAAACTAAACATCTCTCCTCTTAATAAGTAATTGATTGAATTGAATGTCTTAATCCCCTCTAAATGTTGATTATATGCGTTAATTGTAGAAGGTTAGTTCTTGAGGGTTAGTTTAATGTCGTGGTTTAATTCTCTTAGATGTTAATGTTTGTTAATTATATGTTTTGGAATACAATGAGTCTTTATTTTTCTTGATAATGATCATTCCATTAAAGGAGAGTTTTTTTATAATGACCGATTCATATAATGGGTTTCTTGAGCTTCCATGGGTTTCATTTGGGTCTTTAATTCATTGATAATGATTTATGCATTTAATAGGTTTGTTTGAGCTTCCATCAGTTTCATTAGTATTTTGACTCTTGAAAGTGTTTATATATAGGAGGACAACACAATTTCGTTCACTTCATCAGGATTTCGATCTAAGTATTTTTTTGTTTATGCTTTTCAGGTTGTTGTTATACAGAAATACGATTAATAAAATCAAACAATCCATTGTAAGCAATTGGAACAAAAGAGGTAGTTGCATTTCTAATGTAGAAGGAATTGTTTGTTTTTATTGGTATATCTTATTTGCCTGATAAAAGGATTGTTAGAAACTGGTAAGTGGTTTGAACATTTAAGAATTTCTAATGTACTTAATTTATTGACTTTAACTGTCAATTGTTTATACGTTCATTAAGACATGAGGTTTTTCAGTGATCTCATATATACATGTTAATTTTCTAATCGGTCCCATCACAAACAAATACATATATTTTGTTTTCAAAATCGTTGTTATGATCGAAAAGTACTTTGTTAAGTTCAGTTTGAAATTTGAACTAAACTAATATGGTAGCAAATAACCTGTTTATTATAAAGATCAAATAATGATTTACAACAATAATAGAAAACACAGCAGAAATTGTTGTAACGATAAACCCTTTGTTTAGAGTTGAGCATTTAGCCAACATTACATTTTAATATAGTTAAATGAATGCTCACTAATAACTTCTAACTCATCGTAAAAAAATATGTATATTTTTAATGTATTTTATTAATCCTTTTGATACAACTAACATGTTGTCATGTTTTATGAAAATAAGATCAACGTTTATTAGATGATTTGTTAGTAGGATTTGATACTACAAAAGTAACATGTTGTGGACAAGTGTCATACAATGAAATTGGACTATGTACCCCATTGTCAAACTTATGCCCAAACAGAGATATTTACATTTTTGGGATACATTTCATCCATCATAAAAGACAGGTAAAGTTATTATAGATCAGAATGTCAATTATATAAAGTTTTGTTAATGACAACCCTAAGGATGTCAGTAAAAATTAATTGGGTGAATAAAAATTAGTATCCTGTTGTAGAAAATTCAGGAGGACGATTTTTAATATATAATGTACAAGTTTGTAATCACATAATAAGTTTTTAATGACAACTCTTAGGTTGTCATTATCATATCTTATTATATTGGAGCAAGTGAGTACATTAAACTAAGCCCGGAAACAATTACCTTTTTCCCGCCGTGCAACGCACGAGATTTAAGCCCTCGTTTATATAAATAAGTATAGTATAGGTATATTAAGATGTATATTTATTTTTTTACAAATGTATATTTATTTTTTTATATGTATTTATTTCCGTACCCGTTCCATATCCGTTTCTTGATTTTTTTAGTTTTGTCGTATCCCGTTGACGTACCCGTTCCCGATCTCGTGCAACATAGGTTAACTCCAGACACCAGGTTATATTCTTGACTATTGAGTTCACGTAAATTAACCAAGAGATCAATATTAAATTATGTATAATTGTTTTATATATATTTTTTTTATAAAATATACTCAATTCAGTGTAAATTATTTTTTTATAAAATATAAGGCTCTTAGTTACTTAAGTTTAAATTGAAACACTCACATATTATTTTTTTTAATTTATAAAATTTATGGGGTCATATGATTTAATTAAAATTCAATAAATATTAAAAAAATTATACGTAAGATTCCACGTTTAAGCTTTGGGATCATATATTTACTTTTCCTTTTGGTAAAATACTCATTTCTCATCACGCCATACTTCCTGTAAACTATAGGAGTTAGTCATGCGACCCCTATAATCCTATGAGCATCACCTGACACGCACATGTATATTCAATTGTCTCGAGAAGTTGACTTTTATACTAAATACTAGTAAGATTCATAATAATCTTTGAGTTCTTTGACTTTTAGAGATAATAGTCATAGTAGTATAGTACCCAACTTTTGTATTCTTAAACGAGGGTATAGTGCTAAAGGACAAAGGTGTAATTGGCTTTTTTTCATCGACTATAGCATGCACAATTTGACAAATTGGTTGTATTACACCTTATCTATTGGTGTTTTTTAGCATGTTACTTGTCGTTAGAAGAAAAACCGATTATATCCTTGCCCTTTGAAGTAAGTTCCTTATATCATTTGTATTATGTAATCGACTTGAGTTTGTTTCTACAATTTACTAGTTTAGTTTCGAAATGTATTTTAATTGTGGTGTAACATTTGGATGTTAATGAAGCATAATGGCCATCACCTATAAAACAAAAAGCTTAGAAAGCAGATAAAGAAGTGGTTGAAAAGCTATATTAGAACCCGTCGGAGTTGCTCTGGCATCGGAAAAAGAGAAGAAACAAGGAGGGATATAAGCAATTTAGAAGTTGTTTTTGTTCGAAATTGCAACTTAAGTGAGTTGAGATTATATGTTTCAGTGTAGTAAGACCGTAAGGGTACGTGTAAGTAGGCTAAACTATCATAGTCAAGTAGTTATCATAATTCAATAAATATATTATTTACAATTAACCGATCACTGTTTATATAGAACTTAGGCTAAACGGAGTGAGGCAACTTTGAGGGTGGGAGATATCCGTCATGTGGCGCCATTTAAACAAGAAAGTTTTGTTAAGAAAATGGGAAAGTGAGACAACTTTTAAGGGTGAAGGACTTTGGACATGTGACATTAATTGATTGGTTGAGGTGATATTAAAGTGATGTTATATAGTACAAGAGGGAGAGTTGGACGATAGAATAATTCCGTCCCTTTGTGTTTTGAGGCTTAATCAGTAATAGGGGTGGTGTGGAGAGCAAGATTTGGGCGACAAAACGGGGATTTCCGCCCTCACTCCGCTTAGCCTTACAAGTTACAACCTATAATTTGATAATTTTAGTAAAATTGTTAAAGTGGAAGATGATCAATAGTTATGTTACTAAAAGCATTAATAATGGTTAGAGCTTTCAATAATTTAATGTGCCGACGTACGCATCATCTTTATAAAGTAATCATTAATATTTTATATGAAAGACGTACATTAAGAGGTTGTTTGGTTCACGGAATGTTTTTAAAGAAATTGGAATGTTTTAAAGAAATTGAAATTGGAAGGAATTGAAATTGGAAGGAATTGAAATCTGAATGTTTAAAAATATAACATGTGTATAATTTTGAGAGGGTATATTGGTAAAGATAATTGAATTCCTTGGAATGTTTAACATTCTATCATATTTGTGAAGGAATTGTGAGTTCACTTATTTGAGGAATTTGATGTAATTTTTTGGATTCCAATTCCATATATTTCTTAACCAAACAATGGAAAGGAATGGAATTTAAATTCCAATTTCTATGAATTCTAACAAATTCCATGAACCAAACACCCCCTAAGTCTCTAAATAAATAAATAAAGTATAGACAATGTTAAAAAAATAAAATAAAATAAAGTATAGAGTTTTTTTCTCGAACATTCAATCAGTATACGTAATCAGGAAAACCTCACTATATAATGGTGAAACCAGGTACGACACCACAATGGGGGCAATGAGGCAGTTGCCCCCACTCCAATTTTGGTACAATATAATTTTTTTTTCCAATTTAAATGGTATATTTGTAATTTATTCCCCAATTTAAATGGTATATTTGTAATTTGTATTTATAGGAAATACATACAAATGTTACTTTCGTTGTCATAAGCTTATTCTTTAAAAGTCATTAGTATTCAAAACATTAGTTTTGAGACGGATCTCCCTATTAAGAGACTAAAAAGCTTGAGTAACCGAAAAAAGGAAGAAAGGTTAAAGATAAATATTTTCTTTGTATAGATAAGTGTGTAAATGTGTAGTGCATCACTGCATTAATATACATTAATAATGTAAAATGTTATTTGTTTTCAAATCATTATTATATATGTGTCAAAAATATGTAAAAATAATAATCATAATAGTCATGTAGTAAAAATTTATACAAGCTACTCTTAAAAAAAAAAAAAAAAATTTTGGATTTCTTGTATTAATGTTTGTAAGATTACCTGGTAATATCATTTGAAACATTTATTAGTCAACTCGGGTTATGATTAAGTACGTTTTCATTTAATAAGATGTTGTCTATCACGTGTTCTCTTTATTTATTAATAAAAGAAAAAAAAATGGTATTAAAAATATAGGATTTACACCCGGTGTTGTGAAACAAAATTCTTTTAGGAACTATTTTCTATTCTCAAGCTAGGACCTAAAATTCTTTTAGAGACTCATTTTTTTTTAAACATTCCCGAATGTGACTTTTATAAGTATGAAAGCTAGGACCTCTTGTTCAACTAAATGGTATTTGGCCCAAATCTATTTCTATAAACCCTTATAAAACATATTGTCTTTTCCTATTTTAGGGAATTCAACACTTTTTTATAATTAAAATACCTTTATTTCTTAATTCTATTTCCCCTATACACTTAATCTATATACTTTTATACTCTTTAATAAATAAAACAACCATCTCTTTAAAAAATTATGGAAGAATTATCTAAAATAACATTAATGATTAAATTACAATATTAACCATTTATCCAAAATATTTCCATTAACCTTTTACATCAATTATTTACACCACACAACGCCGTCTCCACCACCACACCGTGCCGCCACAACCACCGCCGCATTGCGCAAGTACCATGCTATTTTATACAAACTAGTAAAATTCTTGATTTTTCCCTAAAAGTTAAAACCGTTATTTGGATTTTGGATGAGAAACAAACTCAATATTTGAGATTTTTACTTAGACCAAATCCAAACCTAACTTACTTATAAAACTATAAGTTTGGGTTATTAGCCCATTAGCATCATTCCGGGCTTGTTGAATAGGATAGATGAATAGGCCATATCTCATGTGTTGGCCTTTATTAAGAAAGAGATTATAATGTCTTATTGTCTTTAAGTGTTGCGCAGCCTCCATTGAACAGGAGATCATGTTTCATCAAGTTCAACTAGAATCATCAAGTTCAACTAGGATGATGTTCATGTTATTCAACGGGAACGATGAATATATTATGTGTTAGACAATAAAACTTTAGTTATGGTTCATTTTTACGACATGGACTTTTAGGAAATTTATTGATTCAATTTGGTATAACTTTTGGTTGATTAGGTAATTTATAATAATATAACTAAAAGAGGGGGTTGAGGGTACACTTAGCATCTCTAATCCCCTCCTTTAGCCAAATACCTCATCCCTATTATTTCTTTATTTTTTTAATATTTATTTAGTAAAAAATGGCCTACACTTTTTGTTTTTCTTTTTATTTAACTAAAGTTGAAAAAAAATGGGTAAATTGGAATCAATATTTATATAAAGTTAATTTTCATATGTTTTTTCTTTAGCTTTCATATTGATTAAGTTGTAATATTAGCTTTCATATTTAACTAAAGTTGAAAAAAAAGTAAAATGAAATCAATATTTATATGGAGTTAATTTTCATATGTTTTTTTTAGTTTTCGTATTCATTAAGTTGTTATATTGAACATACACTTTTTATTTCACAGTTATTATAAAATTTATATATTTTGAGACTATCCGTCCAATAGACAAACCTGAATAGTAGTGTACTAATATATTGTGGAATGAAATTAGTTGCGTGTGAGTAAAACTTAAGGTGTATTACAATGACAAATACGAGTATAAAAGTTTTGAAATATATTAATGTACCTTGACAAATGATTTGGCCATATTAAAAAAGGAAATATTGTTGGCTAATTGATATCCAATGTTGGTGTGTTTTAGAAATATCACATCTTGAAATTTTAAAAAGATAATAAAAAAATGTTATAAAGAATTATATAAAGAAGGTTTTAATAGCATCTTTAGCAATGTGTAATGACAAATTAAGAATTGCAAAATCATTCATAGTGTTTTGGCATTGTTAGTTAATATATAATTCATCAACCAAAAGATTGTAGAATTGTGCTTTATTTGAGAGAATTGCTGTAAGTAATTGATATGTGAACAATTTGTGGATGTTCAAAACTTCAGTCGATCTTCTGGCATTACTTGCAAAAGAAATAGAATCAAACAATGCAAGAGATAATACAATCCGTATTTAATTTGTCCATGTCATTACATTTACATGTGGGCATTCAATTGTATTATTCCAGTTCCCCTTTCAATAAGTAACACTTGATCGTTCATAAATGTAATGTCACTTGAATTCATTTACCAACTTTCCCCATTGACGTCTTTATATATAAAATCTACGTCAACTTTTACACTTAAAATTAACCGATTTTTGTTTTTAATAAACTAATTAACATTTTAAACTCTAATCTTACTAATTAACAATTAAACACATTAAATCTTTATATATTTTTTAAAAATTTCAATATTATATTTATATCGGATACACTGGTTTATGACATTGAATAAGTTTACATTCAGAATCATTTCATTTACCGCAAGGTAGATCAAAATTAGAAAGTATGATACAACCTCATTACTTTGCCAAGATATGGTATATCTTTTACTCTTTCCTAAAACTTTGAATTTTGACCTTTTCTGACTTTAAGATATCATCATCATCATCAGAATCATATATTCAGAAAATTGGCAGGGCCAAGTAATTTGGTTGGTCCCTTTTACCGCATTCCACATTACCAAATTCAGAGTAACATTGGATGATTTATAGAAATCATTATAAACACTATCGAAAAAATTTCCAGATAGTTTCTACATAATAAGCTCTGAATTAAGTTCTATAGAAAAAAGAAGTAAATATTTATTGCATGCCTCAACACTTCATCATTACATGTGTATATACGTGTCTTTAATTGAATTGGCGAGGAACATATGATCCCAATTTTCCCATAGAGGTCTCAAACATTATACTTTTGAGACAAAAAATTAATGGTTTTGGCTCTCCTATTAGTCGTTAACGATGAAAAATACTGCGATTTTTTTTATAAGAACCACTATATTATAATTTGATGTTCATATATGATAGATATATGTGAACATATTCGTTCAAATCAAATTATACTTAATATTATCTATGTTTATATGTAAATGGTTCTCAATTAAACCTTACCTTTTATATATATAAGGCTGTTAAGTAACTAAGCTTAGATATCAGACACTCACATATTAATTTTTTAAACCATAAAAATCATGGAAGCTCAGACATTTATTCATTAAACAATAAATAATAAATATTAGTATATGAGATGTTCTATACTTAAACTTAGGTGTAAGACAACCTTATATTTTCTTATATATATATATATATATATATATAATGTGATATACACCACAACAAACACATTTCATTATCAAAATGCTGGACCACTAGTACACATTTATTTGCCATGGGTGACATATATGAACATCAACTACGCATTATTATCTACTTTCATGAATTCATCATTCTGATTTTGTGCTTTTTTATATGGATTTTGGATAATGCACAAGTATTTTTAACACAGAATAAGTTAAATGAACATACTAAATTACAACACCGCCCACATATTTTACACAAAATAACAATTCTTACCATGCTACTAAACACTTCTTCTAAAGAAAAATAAAACACTCCAAGGACACAAGTGGATTTTCAAGTGATTCATCATTGTTTGTATTTGCCATAAACCGATTACTCTCCTCCCTACCCCGACCCGATCTCAATTCGGGTTTTCGGACTTTCTCATTCAAATCCGATCCAACCCGACCCGGAGATTTCCCGGTCCTCCTGTCGGACATACTCCTACTAATATCATTCCTACCACCGGAACCACAACCCATACCCGTACGTTTCGCAGGGGACCTCGAACGACTAGCAACCACATTGCCATTACCCGAAACCCGACTTGGTCGACCCGTGGACCCAAACCCAGGTCCGCGACCATTTCTTTCAGGGAGAAGTCTGACCCGAACCGGAGACTGTTCATTTCCTCTCACCGGTGATTTCCTAACAGTATGAAGCTCACCGGATAGTTGACCCGACACGACCCGGTTCCTAGCTTTTATGGGTGACCTGTCGACCACTTTTCGGCGGTAAACTCCGGTATCAATGTCGTCGTCGGAGATAGTTAGATTTAGATCAAGAATGTGATCTTGAGGCCTAAATTTGTAAGAATTTTGTCTTGATGAGATCTTTTTGGGATCATTTTCAGGTTTTGAAAATGCGTTTTGAGTTGGGGTTTCGGAAAGTACTTCTTTTACAGTTTCGACGTCCACCGGCGACGGAGCTCTGTTGAAGCTCGACGAATGTTGGTGCAATTTTGAAGATGGGTTTGATTTATTTGTGCTTAATAAGCACCCCATTATTTTGGAATGTTTAAAAAGATTGTAACTTTGCACTGGGATCGGGTATCCTTATTGTTCTGAAACTTTGAAGACTTTGGTTGGTTTATTAGCAAAAGATTTGAACTTTTGAAACTTGGGTTGATTTATAATTGAAAATCTTGAACACCCATGTAGTAAAACTTGAAAAAGATTTGAACTTTGGTAAATAATTGTCGTAATAATGAAGATTGTATATAAAATATGTGACACTATGTAGTGACTTGAAAAGGATTTTGGATTTTTTTTACAGTATATATAAATTATATATATGTGTGTGTGTGTGTATTTATATTTGAAATCAATCTTCAACGAAAGTTAAAATTATATGAATACTCCGAAGGAAAGACTGTATGATCGATTGATCATTCAAGAACACCGACTTAAATAACTACAAATATGATCTATTTGGAGTTTAGTAAAGATAAGATGATTGTGTAGTGTTATGGCAAGTGAAGATGATGGTGGTCTTGGGGAGTGAAGGTGGATGTTGAGGAATTTGAGGAAGAGGGGGACAGAAAGGTGGGTGAAGAGATTTAGGTATGGGGAGTGGTGTATTTATTGGTGACAGGAGCTTCAATTGCAAATGCCCTATGACAGTTGCAACAAAACCAGATTGGAGGGAAGAACATTTTCTTTGAAATAATGAAAATGAATCAACTTGGAATAAAAATTTCTAATACTTTGTTCTTAATAAGTTTGGATTAGGTATACTCAAATTTAAATCTAAAAGATTTGGATTTATCCTATTAATTGTCGATCTTTGGACAGATTAGTTGAGCTTTTTTTTTCCCTACCATGTATTTGAAGTAGATTTTCTTACTTCGAAGGAGCTCTTTAGCACGAACTTAGTTAAAACAATATATGTTAAACCTTCCACTCTATCAATAACAAGAAAAAAATAGCAATTCCGTTTCAAATGATCGTGACATGAAATTTTAAACGAAATTCACCTATAAAGAAAAAAAAGTACTTTGTTTTCTTTGATTTTTCTTACATCCATAATAATATCTATTTTTTTATTAGTTTAAGCAAACAAATTAGTGAACATTGACGCTCAGATATACTAGTACTTTTATTTTTATGTTTGGTTGTTTATATTATAAAGTAAGTGAACATTGACAAAAAGAAAAAGAAATTTTTTTTGCCCAGGGCCGTATTTGGAGGTTTTTTGAGCTTTAATATCTCGGTGCCATATGAGAGAGGTTAAGATGTAGGCAGACTTTACCTCTACTTACTATCATTTTCTACCTAAATGGTAGAAAAATCTTTCCAATCTTTGTATGGGATAAGGATCGAACCCATGACTTATGTCTTTAGAGGTCAGAGTGTTTACCATTCACATATAAATCACCATTTATTAAATAATTAAAATAATAACTACAAACTAAATTATAAAAGTTATATAATTATAACAAAATGATTGAAATTTTCAAAAAGTACATACTACACTAGTTTAATAAAACTCTTTTGTTTAACCATTTTTTGTGAAACATTTAAAATATTGCTAATATAATACCAATTAGATATTAAATAATAATAACAAAACAATTTAAGTGAATCTAAAGAAATTTGAAATTGCAACTTTTAGTGCATTAAAAGGTTTTAAACTTTTTGCTTAATGAATTTAGCACAATACCCTGGAGATGAATTTAGGTATCTTTTTTAAAACAGTTTTTCTCTTATATTAAAATTGTGCGAATTTTTTATGCACATTGAAGATATATATTGTTATTATGATCTCATAATACAAACATTTAAATGTTTAATAAATTATAAACTTATGCTTTAAATAGTTTTTACTTCAAAGATATTTTTGGATTATTAATTACTCGTATAATTTTGTCTTCTTTGATGGACCTCCTCGTTCTTCCAAACAAGCTCTCGAGGTTGATGACTTCAATGTTGGTCAACATTTTCGTTATTTGACTGAAATGTTGGTACTGAATATAAAATATATTTTCTTTTTTGAAAAGTATAAGTAATATTTTTTTACAATTGACGTATGAAAAATGTAATTTATGAATTTTTTTTAACAACTTCATTCATGAACAAGTATTATGATCCAATTGTAAAAAAAATTATTAGGCCAATACTTTAGAAAGAGATATCATTTTTCCAATTTAAAACTAATTACTTATAACTTTTTTTATTTGACTAGTATATGTTTTGGTAACAATTTCAATAAGAATCCCATTTGGGGTTTACTTATTGTTTTCTTCTTCTTTTTATCTCTTGTTTTTGATAATTGGTATTACGTGTTATGCAATTAACCTTACCTAGTTGTTGGTTTCTTAAGTTAGGAGCTACTTTGGACATTTTGGATGTCACAACACAATTGTTGTTAGCAACTACCGTAGGACAATGGTACTAGTCACGATGGGTAAGTGACTATTGAAGACATGTCTAAATGTCAATTTTAAGCATCTTTAATGATAAACCATTGACAGATACATAACATGATGTTCCGGAACATCTTTTGCGAATCCGTTTAGAGGAAGAACTTTGATTGCAAATTTTTGTCAACTCTAAGATAAAATTTGGTATTTTTTTCACTTAAGAGATCGAAAATGGAAACCGTAACAACTCCAAGTCATAATTTTCTTTTAATAAAATTTACAATACATATACGAGAAAAAAAAAGTCATGTAATTCACCCATTCCAAACAGCTTTAGGTCCGCCACTGTGATGTGTTGATGAGTATTTTATTGTAAGAATTGTTTTTGTTACATAACACCAAAACATGTCCTCTGTATCCATGACATATCACATGATGCTATTTCAATTTACATGTGACATTGCCTATTTTTCAGTTGTTTATCATATCTATAGTTGTAACTGAATAACTGATCATGAATACGAAGAGAGTTTTATCTGTATTCGTTAATAATTTTTGAAAAAATATTCATAACATTATGTTTTATGTTTTTTTTTTGTGTGTTTATGAACAACTGCAAATAAACGGAAACGAACACAAACAAACTAGAAAATAATTATATAAAACTTTACAAAATATATCAAACACTAATAATTATCTAAATTTTTTTAGAAAAAGTTCTAAATAGTTCCAAAAAAGAAATGTAAATATCATACTAATGTAAGGATATAAACCATCGAACGTTCATGACCATATATAAACGAATGAAATATATGGTCATGTTCATTGATTTAGTTAAACGAACAATATGTTTGTTTCTCTATATCTATAATATATTATAAAGAGTTTTGAGGTTTTTTTAGTTTTTGATCTCTTATAATTATGTCTTTGAAATGTCTTACGTACACCATCTATCCCTTATTCCCTAAAACCCTACACTACTAGCTACCACTCTTCTATAATATCACTTTAAATCATTACAATACCCTCGTTCCCTAAAATGCTTGCAATACACCATCATGTTGTCACCATCACCACGACCAGTCGTCACTTTCTCCCCGCATCTCGCCTTCGCCATCATCACCCGCCACATTATAAAGGTAACCTGCTACTTTGATAGTTTAAGAACAATGCATAAACGGATTGTCGAAATATTTACTTCACTTATACCTGATCACATCAAACATGTTTACATTAGTTATAGACTTATAGAATGAAGTTAACGTCGTTGGCATATAGGCTCAGCTCATCGCTCATGGAGACCAACAATGAATTGGCCCAAGTTAATAATATAGTTAATCCGGTTGAGATCGAGTCTAAATAGCCCATCCCATAGGCCCATATTCCAATTTAAAGTGGCTATCTATTTTGAGTGTTGGTATCCGGCTTTTAACAGCTTTAAGTTTTTGAGTTTTTAAGAAATAACTTTTCAGAAGCTTTTATGTTATATTTGAAAAACGATAAAGGTTTGTTGTATATTATATCAAGATTTATAACTATAAAAATTAGTTATGTTGAAGACGTAAATCATTTATGTATGTAATAACTTCAAATATGTTGTGAAGACATTTACTATTTTTTTTTCTCCTTATCTCCTTCTCTTAAAGAGGAAATTGACCGCTTAGGTCACAAAAAAGTACGTGTCAAGCAATGAATTATGTTAGAGCCTTTTTGATGATCATCTGATGACGAAATTGGTGTGTATTTGTTAGTGTTTATACTGTGTGAATAATTGCTTTTTGTATCTCTATACGCTATACGTATTTATTTGAAAGAATACATGGGCCTTTTGATCAGAGAAAGGACATAAAATGTCTGGGGAAAATTTATTTGCTAAAAAAGAGAGAAGATTGAATGGCGGGATTTCAAATTTGAAAAACTTTGGATGTGTATGTGTGTGAATATGTGTTTGCAAAAGAGAGAGAAACTTCCATCAGGTTTTTTTCAATCTCCTTTTCACTTTCTTCCTTCATATTTTATCCATATCACACTTCAATTTTACTCAATATCAAGGTTAGATTTCTGTTTAATATGATGCTCACAAACTGTTTGTGTAAATGCCTAAGTGAAATTTCTAATTTAAATCTCTTTTTTTTTCCCTTTTTTATCGCAGTCTACTTTCATAATGAAAAAAAAGCCATCTGATTTTGGAATTTAGGATTTGAATAGTGCACATGTATAATTTGTTTGATTGTTATTTACAGTGCATATTAAGTGTTTGATGAAATGCCTCAACGAGTTTCATCCTCTTCTATTTCACTTTTAGTTACAGGTTTTATTTGAAGCATATATTATTTATTATTGCTTAAATTATTGTGCTTTTATTTTTCAGATTCATATCACTAATTTGAAATTCATCAATGTTTAATGTTCACAATCTGGTATGTTTATGTTTATATATGGGTTTTAGTAATTTGGTGTTATTGGAATAATATATATAAATTGATATCTATGTTTATATATATTATTTGTTGATAAGCAAATGTTTTGGATTTTCAGATATCAAAAAACAGAGCTATGATGGTTGTCCTTTTTTGATCGGCTATGATGATATGTTTACATTAATATAGAGGTAAGGTTTTGTGTTTCTTGGCATGGCATTTAAGGTGTCCGTGTGACCTTTATGTCACATGTAAAGCTTCTGTATGCAGCCATGTTGAATCATTACTTTTGCTTGAACATGTCTGAGCCTTTCGTATACAATTGGTGTGTTTGGAATTTGGACTGACTATGATGATGTGTTTTATAGAATATGTTTGTCCCTTCTTGATTGGCTATGATGATGTGTTTACATTGAAGAAAATAGTTGAGGTTATGTGTTCCTTGGCATGGCATTTGAGGTGTGTATGTGACTTGCCTGTTACATGCCAACCTTCTTATATGCAGCCATGTTGAATTGTTAATCTTAATTAAGCATGTCTGAGCCTTCCTACTCTTGGTGCGTTTAGATTGGCTATGATGATGTCTGGTCCTGCTATGATTTAAGGTAAGGTTATAACATTTTTTTTAATTTAATTTTTGTTATATTACTGATTAAAAATGAAAATTAATATGCTAAGTTTATTATATACGGTACTTGAAATTAGGGATTTTTGATGAAAATGATGACAAGAGTTAAGGTTAGCAAGCTGGGTGGTTCGGATAAAGGGTCAAATGGGTTTGGGTTTGGGTCATAGAAGCTTCGGGCATATTTCGTAGAGGCCATGTTATCCAAAACAGTGTAATGGCACTGTTCAATGTTAGATAGCTTAGTTATATGTTGTGTTCCTCTACCGTTTTAAGTACAAGTTCAAACTGAATTTATTTTGTGAAAGGTGCTGAGTTCGTCGGTGTTGGTGTCGATTTATAGTTACTTCGGTCCTGCTGAACTATTTTATGATTGGGTAAGTTGGTTCATGTTTACCCAATCAACCCATTTTGGGTGAGATTTGCAACTATCCTACTGAGCTATTTTATGACATGGATAGGCTGTTAGAATTCAAACTAAAGATTTCAACGCTGTTACACAACCATGGGCTGCAATTCGTATCCTAAACCGCTTTTCATGGCTTTTTGGTACTCTTTTTCTCTAAATTATGCTTGCTTTGTTTTTTTAAGCTGATAATGCAATGCTTTTTGTTTATTCCTATTGAAATGTGGTTTTTGAATCTGCAGGACGGTGGATTTTATATTATATATATATATATAATATGTACAAATCATAAAGAAAAAGAGTAACAACTGTTTTGATTTGAACTTTTTATATATATTTTGGTGGTTATTGTAATATGAACTTTATTTATATATTTGTGTAGGTATATATATATATGTGACTGTTTTGTTTTGGATTTGAAGGTGTTTGATGCATCTCTTTTCTATTGATTCCTTCTTAAGGTTTGATTCTAAAGAATATTATAGAAGTATTGGTTTGATGATAAAGATCTCAATGACAGCTGCTTTCATGGAATCATCATCACAAGATCCCATATTTAAGGTTTATTTATTTCAAAATTTGCATCTTTTTAAAAAACAAAACTGGCCCACAAAAGCTAATCTTTCGTTGTTTGTTGAATTGCAGCGATCAAATTGCGTAATGAGTTCGTCTCCGATGATTAGCCCTGTTACCGATATGCACTTTTATGCTACCATTCAATTCAGTTAGCTTTGTTCTTTTCCTAATTTAGGAATCACTTAAAGAGAGAGATGGATTTCTCTGAAAGCTACTAATTGAATTCGTTACATTTATGTACAAATCATAAAGAGACACACCTTCAATGTTCATGTTCACTTCATACTGTGTTTCGCCTAATTTTAAAAGGTATTGATTCTTTTATTGAAGATTGTGAATTTAGAGGCTATTTTTAGCTCTAGAACAAGACTGCATTACTGATTAAGTTTTTGTTTTATTAACTGAGATGTTCATGAAATGATTGCTTAAATTGATGCTCAAGGAGAGGGAGAACACAAAGAAAGTCAGAAGTGTTCTTCTAATTTTGTGTATTTAATTTGATTAAAAGCTTGAATTAGAAAAATAAGTTTTCTAATCAATATTAGGGTAATTTACTTCGGTTATGCTCATCATTTTTAACTCCAAGTTTTGAAATCTATGTATATTTTAGAGTCTTTATATATAAAGTTTCGTAATTTGTGTGTGTTTTTTGTAATCTGTGTATGAATTTTCGTTGTTCATATTCCTTGCAAGTTGCCATTTTGGGTTCATCCATAGCTTTTTCAAATCGGATTATGAGATCATGACATGATGTATTCGGTAGGTTTTCTTTGGTGTTCCTACTTTGTCTGAAATATATGTGTATAGATATATAGTGATATATGTGAGTTCGTATATGGATACAGAGAAAGGACTTATAGATCTATATGGATAAGTTATATGCATTTGTCATAACTTATGTATAGTTTTTCTATATGAATAATTTTCTTTTTGAATCTGCAGAAAGGTGGACTGCAACTGAAGAATTGTTTCACTTAACTTCCAATTTTGAATTATAAACAATTATCACAGTGGCGGTTGTACTTGAAGAAAAGAATGTTAGGTTTATTTCTTAGTACCATCACCTTTGTCACTTTTTCATGAGTTATTTGCTTTTTTGTATTTCTTATCTGCCGTCTTTTTTTTTTAGATGTAGCCTGGAGTGCCATAAGTTATATGCATTTGTCATAAGTTATTGCAAACTTATTGGTCACTTTTTCGTATTTTTATTTTGTGTTATACGACTTTCATATCTTTATTTTAAAATAGGGTTTATCAAATATTATTATTATATGGAAAATGATGTGATGGATTATTGGTTTGGGTTGGAGTGGATTAAGAATGTTGACTGCAGTTGCAGTTTCATATTGTTGCAGGTTTGACATTAGAAAGTCATAGACAGGTTCGTGTATGGAATAAAGGTTTTGCAGAAAGTGGATATCGTAGAGTTTATGGCTGGACTATATTGGATTATTTTAATGGAGCTAATGTTCAAGCACTAACTGTTTTTGGTGAACCTGATGATAAATGGTTTGTTATGTTCGTGAATAGACTTGGTGAATGGGTGATGGGTCAGGTCAGAATGATTAAGGGCAATAGACTTGGTGACAAATTTCTTCTTTTGATGGTCACATGGTTCGAGCCTTGCAGGTATACACTCTCTTGATATGTAGAAGTTTATAACTTAGGATGAACTTGTATATTGACATAATTCTTCTTGTGATGGTGACATGGTTAAGGCGTTAGAGACTTGATAGTTATATTATAATTAAAATAAAATATTACGTGTCTTAAGATCTGATATACCTGATAAAAAGTCATGCGCGTAATTAGTTATATTTATATTTTACATCTTAAGATTCGTGGAGTTTTATTGTCATTCCGTTCATATTCAAACAAATATGTACATTATGACCTAAAATAGGCTGTAGTTTGGAATTTATATAGAAGTTTGCTGTTTGATTTTGGTCCCGAAAGGCCTGACCAACTAAATTTTTATAAGTATTAAATGTATTGTATGAGTTTTTGGGGAGGAATTTACTTGGTTTCCATAATGGGTGGGCTGTATATGGTTCAAGACAGGCTGAGTTGTGAAGACTACCCTATTTACTTTTTGGTTGTCATAATCTTTTTTATGCTTACTTGAGGTTTAGACCAAGTAAAGCAAAGCTGTTGGATTGAAGACCAACTTGGTTTGGACCAAGTTAGATTGAGGACTACAACTATATGTGTCTTGGTTTGAAGGTATATGCTTTTGGTTTTTCACTATAATGGATGGTGCTTTGTTTTGGGTTTGGTTTGATAATACACAAAGAATGACGAGGTTTGATAATACACAAGGAATGACGAATGAGTTAGTTATGAAATGTATTTTTTGGTGTATTTGTTAAAAATATAGGACATGTAGTAATATTTTGGGAAAAAAAAACATTTCTTGAAAAAGTTAATAGTAGTCATTTTGTGTAAAAGCCCGCGTGAAATGCACAAATCTCTTACTAACACAAGTCGAATTTGGTATTATGTAGTTTAGTTTAATAAGTATATATTTATATAATAAAAGAGTAATGTGGGTTCTTCCAACAAACATGGGTGATAAAGAAATGTAAACTGCTCTAATACTTTGATTAGTTGTGATCTGCGGTTAACTTTCATGTCTCTCTTACTATTAAGATATGCCAAATCGACAGTCTGCTGCAAGCTTGAACGAAATAAAGATGAGATACATTGTTGAGCTTGAAATAAAGCCTACTGCATACACTAAACTGAAGCAACCTCACTCTCTGCCTGGCTTATTCTTATGTAGGGCAGGTTGCACCATATTAATCTTTGGGCTGTTCCTTTATGATCAACCACAAGGTATTAACAAGGTTTATCTTTTTATGGGTAAATATTTGCTTTAGCAAATATTGCAATAGCACTTGGTTAGGTGGCTTTGGGTTTGGATTTAGGTTATCTTTTTTGCTTTTTACACCATACAAGAATTTAGTTTTTGAATGTATGTGCAAGAATATGGTAATCTTCACCACTTTAAATTTTTTTCATTCATCTGGATTGCAATATGGAGGTTTGATCATTCATGCAGTCAACAGTTCTCTCGATCCTAATCAAAACATTATAAAGGTAATTTTTTTTACATTTGGTTATTCACTAATGCATGTATAGATGTATGAAGATGGGTGTGTTAGATCGTCAGTCAAAGTGAGCGATATTTATGTTTGGCTTATCAAGTTCATCAAACTCATGTTATAAGTACATCTACCTGATATGTGTCACTCTTGCTTATAGAAAATGGCAAAATCGAGGTTTGATTGCAAACAATTTGTGTCACTTTTTATTTTCTTTGGTACGACATTTGTACTTAGCATTTTTACTAAAGGTGGCTTAGAAATACCTTGCCCTGATGCTGGCCTTAACTTAAAAACAAGAGCACGCCATATAGTTAATATATATATTCTTTCTTTGACACGTGCATCGTTTTTTCGTTTTCCATTGTGATGTATTGCCGAGTAATCGAAACCCACCCCTTCAGTTGTGTTGGTTTCCAATAACCTTTCTTTTCTTTGTAAATATTGTTGGTAGCTTAATGGGTGAGTTGATTACCGGGGTTCGAGTCAAACACTTTTTTACCGGGGTGTAAATATTTAGTGTTGTACATGTAGTCTTCAAGTTATTTTGCAGGTAATGGTTTTGCTATTACCATTTGTTCTTTATGCAAAGAATCATATTATGTATATAGTTTACTATTCATTTCTAAATCATGAGCCATAAGGAGTTACCTAATTCTTTTTCCGATACAGGGTTAGTCCAGACATTGTCGTGTATTGATTTCTTCTACTATATTTGTGCTGATATTCTTCTACTACTTTATTTGTGTAATTTATTATATGACTGTAACTTTTTATAAATTGTTAAAGTTGATGTATCATATCTATATATTACTTAAAGCTATACGGCATGTACTATATGACTATTTTTTTAATTACATGTATTTTTTATTTTTTCATCAAAATGACTATAATTCCAAAATTGGAAAAAAGAAATATATATATATATAACATTAAATTAGATTAATTTTTTCTAAAAAGAAATTTTATAATGTATTTTAAATAACCTCGTGTTTCACTTTTAAGATTGATCATAAAGTTAATATTAAAAAAAAGATCGTATAAAATTAACCCCTACACGTTTTAGGGCAAGAAATCTTCAAATTTAACCCTTATACTTTTAAAAGTTGTCATAGAAATTTTAAAATATATCAATAAACTAAATATCTGTTTAGCAACACTTATATTTGTTAACCAAGGATCATATTTGTTAACATTTCATTTTCTACAATTGGTTAAACTTAATATTTACTATTTTACTATTTAATGAAACATGTGTTTTATTTATTTAACATTTGTTTAATATTTTTTAAGTAGCCCCGTGTGAAAACACTTAGGTCTGTATCATCTTCTATTAAAGAAGAGACTTAACGCTTAGGTCTGTATTCTCTTCTCTTAAAGATGAGACTTAACGCTTAGGTTTATATCCTCTTATCTTAAAGAGGAGACTTAAAGCTTAGGTCTATATCCTCTTATTTTAAGAGGAGAGTTAATGCTTAGGTCTATATCTTTTTCTCTTGGAGAGGAGACTTAACGCTTACGTCTATATCCTCTTCTCTTAAAGAGGAGACTTTAAAATTACGTCTATATCATCTTCTCTTAAATAGGAGACTTAATCCTTACGTCTATATCCTCTTCTTTTAAAGAGGAGACTTAACGCTTACGTCTATATCCTCTTCTTTTAAAGAGGAGACTTAACGCTTACGTCTATATCCTCTTATTTTAAAGAGGAGACTTAACGCTTAGGTCTATATCTTCTTCTCTTAAAGAGGAGACTTAACGTTTAAGTCACATCTTAAAAATAATTGTGTAATATATCTTAACTAGCCCCGCTTTTCATGCGGGCTTTAAGCCTAGTAAAATCAAATGGTATGAGCTAAACATATTTAAAATCATCCTTACAGAAAAATATCTGACTTTTCTTTCAAATCTATAAACATTACGAAATCCATACTCAAACCAAAATGCCACCTAAGAGTCTAAGACGATCTGACGTACACGTACGCTTCAGTGCAATTACAAGTAATATCGACTAAAACTAGTTTTATGTGGAAATATTAGTATCGTTATGTTTTAGGACATGCTAACTAATTTATAACCACCCTACATATAGGAGCATTAAAAAGTGTGGGAAAATTAATTATTGTGGTGTAGTTTATGTTCTGGAAAATCATTGTTTATTATATATTAGGCAAAACTTAATGATGAAGAGTTTGCTTCAAGAGACAAGTAAGAGTTGGGTGATATCATCATCAACTCAACTTTTCGTTCTCCACTTCCCATGTTTGCATGTTTTCTTGTAGAGTGTAAGTATGAAAAATACAAAAATAAGCAATCGTAATTCTTCATCTATTGTCTAACAATTTCATTCATTTATTGTCTAACATTTTCATTGATTAACGGAAAAAAACATCTCTAAAAGTTGAAAAAATAGTTTAAATTACTAGTAACAACTTACCAATAATTGGCAATTTTTGACAAGCTTTTAAGAGAATTAGGATCCGTCATGTGTCTCAAATTTATTAATTTATTTATTTATTTATTTGCCAAAAGAGCCCATTTGTGCCAAATAGTGGGGTGTAGTACCAAAATGTGTTAAAAAGTGCCAAAAGTGTCAAAACGTCAAATACTTGGTAAAAAAGGTGGTTCCACACTTTTTAGTCACTCACCCAATGTTCATTTTCATCGACTCCATAGTGTTAAAATGTGCTAAAAAGTGCCAAAATGTGTCAAAGCGTCAAATATTAGGTAAAAAAGGTGGTTTCACGCTTTTTAGTTTGTTCATTTTCATCGACTCTATAGTGTTGATTATATTTGTAAAAATAATTTGCATATTTTTACCAAAAGTTGGGGGCAATGGAACCACAACCAAAAAGTGTCAATTATTTCTGATGTGAGAAACCGATAAATTTTGCTGATTACACATTTACCCTGGGATCACTTAATTTCATTGTTGGGATAATATAGGTGATTTTTGATATATCTTAGGTTAAATCCTTCTATTATCCATTTATTACCAAAACAAAGAAAGAGAAACAAGGTACTCCAGAAAACAAAAAAGAAAAAAGTGACTAAAGTTTTACACCCAAAAACAATGTCCCACCTTCCACCAAATGAGCCACCACCATCCAACGGTCTAATATTACAAATATATTTATTATTATATCTTTCAAAAAAACAACCCAATAATATAAACCTCCATAATTATTTACAGAAACTATATCAAACATACAAATTAACAAAATCTACAACAAAAATAAGATAAGTATCACCAGTCTCTTAAAACATCATCATCACTTTTTCTTTCATTACATAAGCGATATACTTATACTTTCAGGGTTCATATTGTATCTATATATTTATATTTATAAGCAAAATCTCTGTTCTGTGTTCTTAAGAATCCAAATTAGCTTCTGGGTTTATTCAAAGTTTCAAACTTGTTGCTTAATTTTGAGAGAACGTGCAGTTTTTCAGTCAAGATTTGCTTTTTGGGTCTGCTTTTTTGTCATCTTTTTATAACTTTACTTTTATAAAGTTTAAAGTTTTATACGTTTTACTGAGAATTTGAATGCTTATTTTTTCTGGGTTTTTTTTTTATTAGGGTTTAATATTGGTGAGTGTGTGTTCTTGTTCTTAAATTAAAGATATTGTCTGTGTGTATTTGCAAGTTTTAATTTTTTTTTAAAATTTATTTCTGTGGGTTATTTTTATAAAATAAATCTTGTCTTAAAAAATAAAAAGTTCAAGTATTTATTTATTAATAAAAAATTTCAAGTTTAGTAATTGGTCATGGAGTATTTAAGATTGGAATTTTATAGTAAGTTGAGAATCGTGTGTTTGATGACACTTTTCATTGCTCAAGTTTGCTATGGAGAGACCGATCAAAGGGATGGTAAGCATTATTCTATATTTTCAAAATTCTTCTCTGTTTTGTGATTTATTTTATTTGACTGTTTGACTTAAGTGTTCCATTTTAAATGTATTTTTATTGTTATTGGTAAAATTATGTTTATTTATTTGTGATCTTGTAACTTCATAGTTTGTGATTTATTGAACTAGGATAATGTCTTAATCTGAATTGTATGCTCTATATGAAGCCTAATTCTGCGGTCACCAGAAGTCTACTTGGGTTGAAATTTACGAATGAGTTTCTTTTTTATATATAATGTATTTGTGAAAGTTATCTACAACTTTTTAAGACATCCAATAATTGCAGAATTTAGCAGACCAAATTCGATTCAAGCTATATGTTTGAGGCAAAAAAAAAAAAAAAAACCTAAGCATATTTAGGATTTTTGACATAGAATGTTAATTTGTTGTTAGTAACGCGTTAAGTGACAAATTTTTGTTGATCATACTGCACATTTTGTTGAAGATCACATGTTCTTGTTACTTGTTGAAATTATGAATATGAATTGTCAAGCGGTATTTGAGATTCCTTTTTTTTTTTGGTTATTTATGAAGTTTTCTATTTCAGTCTTGGCTATAAATAGTCTGTATGCGGCTCTCGGCTACCCACCTCTTCCTGGATGGTTAGTATCTGGGGGAGACCCTTGTGCGGAAGGTTGGCAAGGAGTTCTATGTGTCAACTCCAATATAACTGGAATGTAGGATACATCTTTTATTAATCTTGATTTTTAATTATTCATTGTTGATATCTATCGTCTTTTTATCAATATTTGTCAATGTTTATAATATGTATGAATGTATGTAGAGTGCTTAATGGTGCTAATCTGGGAGGTGAATTGGGTGAAAACTTGGGAGCTTTCTTATCCATCATACAGATGTAAGTTTTTACCCTTTGAATTTTACGAATACTTCACTTCAAGATTTATTGTTTCGTTTAAAAAGTTTCTGATATCCTTTCATCAACTAATAGTTTTATTTTGGTATGTTTTCGCAGAGATGTAAGCAATAATCATATTGGAGGCCCGATACCAACAAGCCTTCCTCTTACGATCAAGATTTTGTATGTTTCTTAGTCCCTATCCCATCAAGTTCTATCTGAATGTTTAGTTTTGTCAAATTCAAACTCATCAGACAAACCATTGTTCTTGTGAATTTGATAAAAGAGAACAAGAAAAATAAAAGGGTTTTGGATCACTTAAGGAAATGTAAATGCAAACATAATTGTTGTACACTTGTACCTCATTCTTACAAAGTAGATTAGTAGAGTATTCTTTTTGAGTACACTATATTCTTCTGTTTTATTGGTTTTAGTTTTTTTTTTCTTTTAAAGAAAAATACTTTTTTGTTTGGCTCTATGTTAGAACGCTTTCGGGGAACCAACTTACAGGGAGCATCCCAGACTCTCTATCCTTGTTAGGCCAAATGACAGACTTGTAAGTATCACGTACCAATATCAAGTTCATGCACTATTTGAGTGCTTAAAATCTAACAGAGCTTTTTATTAGTTCAGATCATTGAGCAACAACCATTTGACTGGAGTAATACCGGATTCTTTTCAACAGCTTACACCTTTAGTTAATATGTACGTCACCTTCTTCTGTTATCTACAACTGTTGTGTGTGTTTATAATGTTTCTTAAGGATTCTATGTCTTGCTGGCAGGGACTTGTCTGCTAACAATTTAAGCGGGCCACTGCCTCCTTCGATGGCAAACTTGTTATCAGTAACAACATTGTGAGTAGTTCGTCTTGCTTTTTCAGCTAAGATCACTTTCCCAGTTCTAGCAAATGTCCACATTTGACTTTTGAGAGTCATTTAGGCTAATTTCTGTTGTCAAAAGTAACCATAATCGTTCATATTTTAACAATGGTATAAGGAGCTATGTCTGAATATATAAGAAATTAAGAGGTAATCCATTGACACATCTCGCTGGAAAGAGCTTTCTTCGGGTTTTTAAACTGAATGGTTACCCTTTTAGGACAAAGGAAGTGACATGAGGATGCTTTTAATTTGCAGACATTTGCAGGATAATCATCTTACTGGGTTTCTTGATGTACTGCAAGATCTTCCACTAATAACTTTGTAATTTTCTTGCCCTATCTCCGTGCCATTTTTTTTCTGGGAGTATCTCTTTTGTGCTGAAGTTATGTTTTTTACGTAGGGATGTGGAAAATAACCTTTTTTCTGGACCAATACCTCCCAAATTGATGGGCATTCCGAATTTCAGGTAAAGTTTTATGTAACTCTTACTTACATTACTAAGAATCTTGATCTTTTTATTGCATTAGGGAAGTTTAAGTTGCCTGATAGGTTATTTTTTCACATCACTTTTGACTTATTGTCTGACCTGCCCATTTTTCCACCTGTGGATATGACATCCACCCGGTGAAGGGTTTTATGAATTTTATTTCATTATATGTAGTGATACATTGTCCCAACTTATGTGTCTAGTCAAATGTTGCAGTTCCAGTTAAACAGAGGAAGTATGTCTTTATGTTGTCGTATATGTACTCTCTACAAGCTTATCTTGTGCCCTAACATTCTTATATACAATGCAGAAGCACTGGAAACCCCTTTAACACAACAATTATTCCTTCTCCACCAATCTCATCTCCGTCACCATCATCGCTTGCCCCCCAACCCCCGGAAATTGGGCCGGGAATTCAAGTATTCGGACAGCCACCACCAGAGCCACAACATTCTTCTGGAAAATCCAAGTCTTTAATGAGTAGAAAAGTTTTTTGGGTTGGTATTGGTGGATTCCTGATTCTTCTTGTACTTGCATTTGGAGTTTGCTTTTGTATTTCTAAACGGCTAAAAAAAAAGCCACCAGTCAAACTTTCAAAGAATGTGCAAAAGTCAAGCTCTACAGTAAATGTCTTAAAACCATCTGAACGTAGAGAAAATGGTAAGCTTGCACCTGTCCTTTTGTTTTTGCTTGACATGATTGCAACTCTTATGATTATAAAAAGGAAACAATTCTCACTTTGAATTCACAGGTCAATAATGGTCAAATGGTATCTTTGTTTTTACTGGTATCCCTTCATACACAAATTAAATGTAACTTCTGCATAACAAGAGAGCATTTATGTGTTAGTGTGTGGTGTATAACTGTATACTAAAAATGTTGGGACAATAAAAACAAAGATTTTTCTGTTTACTTTACGGTAGTAATGACCCATATTGATGCTTATATCTAATTTTCAGATATGGGAAACAAGGATCTATTGGCAATGTCATCAACAAAAAGTGAGAAGGTCGAAACAGTTGCTAAGAGCAAGGATGATCATGTGATAGACATGACAAAAGTCAATGCAAATTCTTTAACACCTCGAGCTCTACCTCCTCAACCTTCTCCTCGTGAAAGGGTCGTTGTAAAACCGACTGCGGTTCCAACGAGTAGTTCTCAGCGTACTATAAGAACTGTAAACTCTGCGAAATTTTTCTCGATAGCATCTCTTCAAGAGTACACAAATAGCTTTTCTCAAGAAAATCTTATAGGAAGTGGCATGCTTGCTACCGTATACAAAGCTGAGCTTCCTAATGGGAAGGTAAGATTTTATGTAGATGTGGCAACTTGACTCACTGATCTTTTTATAAATGGGTCGATCTGGTTTGCAAGTCATTTCCAAGGGAAACAATGCGTCAAATAAAAAAGATTTTAGAAAATTGAATGGGTTAAGAATTGGTTTTCAATCCTTTGAAAATTGTTTAGTACAGTAATTTTAACCATTATTGACAGAATAAATGGATAAAAAGTCTTTGTCAGTCATTCCAACCATTTTTATTTGATCAGAACTCCAAAATAATGCAATGATGTTGTTTTATACAAATGACTCGTTTTGATGCTTGTTGATGTTGTGTTTTATAATGTATAGCGACTAGCAATCAAGAAATTGGACACTGCAACCTCTAGGAAGTGGAGCGATGAACGCTTTATGGAGTTGGTGTCAAGTATGTCTAAACTTCGGAATGAAAATATAGTTGGACTTGAAGGTTACTGTCTTGAGCATGGGCAAAGACTTTTTGCTTTCGAGTATTGTGAGAATGGGACATTATATGAAGCTCTGCATCTAAATGATGAAGTTCATGAGAAGCTTTCGTGGAATTCGCGAGTACATCTAGCACTTCAAGTAGCAAGAGCTCTTGAGTGAGTACATATTTTTAACTGCTGACCTTACACGAAATTTGGAAATATCCTTGGTCCCTTGGAGTCATGTGTTTGAGCCATGGCAGACACCCGTGACGACATGGGTTTGATTTATGGCTGAGCGATTAAAATGAGCATTAGTGCACCATTTTCAGCAATATATATTAGAGTTTTATATATACCCTTGATACCAACGCGTATCTAAATGTGTTATTTGTGTGAAGGTACTTGCATGAAGTTTGTCAACCGGCTGTTGTACATCAGAACTTGAATTCAACAAATATTCTTTTCGACAATGAGCTCAATGCACGCGTTTCAGATTGCGGTTTTGCTCCATTATTACCATCTAGCCATGTAACCCAGGTAAACCGATCCTTTATATGTCGAGACTCGGAGTCACATGGCTAATGTGTTTATGTTTATGTGATTGCTGTTGACATTTGACACAACTTAATTTTCAGTTGCAAGGCTGCGGGTATGGTGCCCCGGAACTTGAGTCTGGAAGTTATACCTACCAGAGTGACGTTTATAGCTTTGGTGTCATTATGTTAGAACTTTTCACTGGCCGGAAAGCGTTTGACAGGTTGGTTATCCATGCATTTATTAAATAGCACTATCATGACCGTTCAATGAAGCATTTATCGTATATTCAATGTTGTTGACGAGAAAAACTTGACTTTCATAGTTCAAGGCCACGTGGGGAACAGTTTCTCGTGAGATGGGCAATCTCTCAGCTACATGATATAGAAGCATTGTCAGGGATGGTTGATCCTTCTCTACGTTCTGCATGTTCTTCCAAGTCTTTGTCTAGGTTTGCAGATATCATTTCTCTCTGCGTTCAGGTAAGTGTCAAGGTTAACTTGTTTTCAAAATTGTTTCTTTGGTTCTACTCCTGGTGTCGTAAGTGGTTTGATTTTTGAGGTCGAAGTCGTAATGGGTCTTTGACCCCTTTTTATGTCTTTAAAATCAAGGTTTTGAAAAGCAGACACGGCCAGTTGGTAGGGTGGTTGCCTGAGCCTGTTGAATGTCGATTAGTCTTGTTTTTTTTATAAATGGATAGCCTAAAGAACCCGCTTAAGCTTGTTGAAAACCGCAAAACCTCAATACTAGAGTCTTTTTATATCTATATCATAGCTTTGTGCTTTAGACCTTTCATCTTGGTCTGTCTTATAAATGTCAATCAGAACCATGATAGTTAGTTGCTCATATTGTATTGTTTTTTTTCTTCCATAGGCTGAACCGGAATTTAGGCCACCAATGTCAGAGATTGTGCAAAGTCTCTTGCATATGATCCAAAGGAATCCTTGATAGTAGTTTCGAATATGGCAAATTTGTTGGACCTGGATAGTAGTTTGCAAAGAGACATCATAGATGCATAGTCAGTTTGTGGTAGTGCAAAACGCACTTCTCGTGTTCATAACTAAGTTTTTATAGTATAGCCATGAATGTTCAAATTTTGGTTAGTTATGGGTTCAATTTGTTGATTGAATGTATTTTATTGTGGTTTTTAATTGTAGGTATTCATTTATATTTAGAAATTAAATCCTACAGTAGCTTTTCAGTAAGGAGCTGAGAATGGAGTTGTTTGGGTCAAAGAAGTTCCTAAACCAAGCAAACGATTAAACAGAATTAATGAAACACCCTAGCATAGATGCACCCGCCGTCATTAGTTTACATATAAATTAAAGATCACAGGTTGGCTGCCATGACACATTTAGTAACATGCGTTCTTCTCACGTAGCAATATTATCATATTGAACCGCATAAACATTGCCATAATATATTAAACACAAGCATTGCCATTAGCGTATGGTTAAAAGGTAGAGGTGTATAGATCATCATCATTGACATGTACAGTATTATTTTTTCTAACATGTGTCAATAAAACGATATAAGAGCATTAATTAATAAACTAAAACTCCAAAATATGAAATATATTTTTACATACATTTGATTAATTTTTAGTACGAGTAGTATTTGTAATTAACTTTTATTTTTCGATGGAAGTGATTTTCAAATGATAAGTATCATATGAAAAATGATACGTGCATAAATTGTTTTCGATGTACATAAAAGATACAAGGCACGTATTTAATTATTTACATATACACGTACATACAAATGATTAGTACACGAAATGTTGTGTATGGCTAAAACTTTTGTGTACAAATAAGCACACAAAATTCATCATACTCCATCCGTCCCATTTTAGTTGTCATATTGACTAACTTTGATCGTAAATAACTTTATTTGTGTCATGTAACACTTGATATAATAAAATACAGCTTTTGTGTTAATATATATAAACATAAACATGATCTTATAGAATATTTACCTTATTATACACATATGATAATTATTTTTCCAAATAATTAAAATCTCAAACTTCTATCTCTTTTAATTTGTCATAGTATTAGCTTTCAATTTAAGGTAATTTTTCAAATAAAATCTCAAACTTCTATCTCTTTGACATGAGTATTTATCGAAACTTTATAAACTATATAGCCCTCGAAATTTTTGCCATGAACCTGCTCGAGTTTTATATACTCGTATCTTCTTATTTTTATTAATAATTGTAAGGATGGAATGAATTAATTATTCTTATCTTGTAGCTATAGCTATATCAAATATAGCTAAGATTTTACTTCTGGACTTGTGGTAATTTTTCAAAATATATAAAATGTCAAACTTCTATCTCTTTGTCATAGTTTTATCTAAACTCCATAAAGCCCGCCTCGACATATTTGGCATGAATATAATCTCAATCTGGTCGAATTTTACATACTAATAATCACTTTTATTATTAATTATTATCATCATTATTATTATGTAAGGATGGTATGTATGTATGTATAATTCTTATCTTGTAGCAATATCAATTATAGCTACGATTTTACATTATCGGCTGTTTAGACAAATAGATAGACATGCATATTGCTATACGGTATATATATAATGGGGTTCAAATTCCATCTTTCTTTCTTCCACTGCATGCACTTGTTTGTTTCTCGATCAGTATATTCAAAATGTTAGTAAGGCTTGTCTGTTTTTTACTTCTTCTTCTTCCCGCCACCATAACCGCGGCGGACGATGTTTTCATGTTCCCGGAAGCCACGTCGTCGGTCCTTCCTGACCCGGCCCGTTTCTTCTCGCCAGACCTCTTGTCATCCCCTCTGCCCACAAATTCCTTCTTTCAAAACTTTGTACTAAACAATGGGAACCAAACAGAATACATTCACCCTTACCTCATCAAACCCGACCTCTCGTCACTTACTATATCTTACCCCGATCAGGTTTCCACCTCTGCCTCTACTTCCCAAACCTTCAGCCCGGATCTTACCATATCCGCTTTGAATAGCCCCAGCCCGAATAATCAAAACCATGTGGTGTCTTCTTTTAGTCATCTTAGTGTCACTTTGGATATCCAAGAGAGTTTGAAGTTTTTTCTTGTTAGGGGCAGCCCATACGTGACATTCAAAACCATGCAAAGTGTCTCAATCCAAATTTCAACCGTTGACACAATTGTTAGTTTAATCACAAACCGTGAGCTGACCAAGTTCAAGCTTCAGCTCAATAATGGTCAAACATGGCTTTTTTATGCTTCCTCACCAATAACTCTAACCTATTATACATCTAGTATTATATCCCAAGAATTCTCGGGTGTATTTCGCATTGCTATCCTGTCGGATCCAAGTCCAGAAACCGAATCGGTTCTTGACAGGTCCAGTGAATGCTATCCTGTTTCGGGTTATACTGTGCTTAGTGAACCATCTAGCATTGGATACAATTGGTACAAACAGTGTTGGGGTGAAAAGGCGGATTTGTTGATGTTAGCAACCCCTCTTCATGTTCGTCTCGGGTTTGGTCTTAAGGTGGTTGATGGTTTTAGATACAAGAGTATAGATGGTGATCTCGTAGGTGTTGCTGGCGATTCGTGGGTGTTGAAATCTAACCCGGTCGCTGTGACTTGGCATTCAATCAAAGGAGTTAGGAGTGAGTCCTACCCTCAAATCATAGCTGCTCTTGTGAAAGATGTTGATGGCTTGGATTCGAGTAACATATCGACTACATCATCTTACTTTTATGGCAAGTTGGTGGCAAGAGCAGCTAGGTTAGCAATGATAGCCGAAGAGATTGGTTACCTTGATGTTATCCCAAGGATCACGACTTATTTGAAGGCCACGATCGAGCCATGGTTAGATGGAACGTTTCAGGGTAACGGTTTCATTTATGACAAATCTTGGGGTGGGATTATAACGAAACAAGGCTCTGCTGATTCAGGTGCGGATTTTGGGTTTGGGCTTTACAATGATCACCATTATCATATCGGTTATTTTGTTTATGGAATTGCTGTTTTAGCCAAGATAGACCCGGATTGGGGAATCAAGTATAAGCCTCAAGCGTACTCTTTGATGGGAGATTTCATGACTTTTGATAATGATATGGGAGACATCATGACTTTCAGTAATGGTACACGTTCAACGTATCCGTATTTGAGATGTTTCGACACATGGAAGTTACACTCGGAGGCTTCAGGGTTGATTGAATTCGCAGACGGTAGGAATCAAGAAAGCACAAGTGAAGCCATCAACGCTTATTACTCGGCTGCTTTGATGGGGTCAGCATATGGAGACACACAACTTTTTAATATGGGATCGTTGCTTGCGACAATGGAGATTGATGCTGCTAACACATGGTGGCACATAAAAGAAAACGGCACAATATATCCTCAAGATTTCGCAAGTGAAAACAGAATAACGGGAATTGTTTGGGCAAACAAAAGAGACAGTGGGCTATGGTTTGCTCCACCCGAGCAAAAAGAATGCCGAGTTGGGATTCAAGTGTTGCCGTTGCTGCCGGTCACGGGAGCTTTGTTTGCTGATAGAGACTTCGTTAGACAGCTCGTGGATTGGAGTTCGCCTGCTTTGGAAAGAGGCGGTGTTGGCGAAGGATGGAAAGCGTTTGTGTACGCGTTGGAAGGGATTTACGATCAGGAGGATGCTCTTGTGAAGGTTACGAGTCTGACTTCTCATGACGATGGGAATTCACTTAGTAATATGTTATGGTGGATTTTTAGTAGGTACATGTGATCATATTTCTCACCGAAAATTTTGCAAATGAGGAGTAGCATGAGTCGAGAATCAAGTTTTGTCAAATTTAGCTTTTTCAAGTTCTGGTTTATATTTTGTATAGACCATATTTATGCTCTAAATTTATCTTGTAAAAATGGTTAAAATTTGTTGGATATATGCTTTCTCTATTATTTCATATTAATAAAAGTGAGTGATTTGTTTATGTTCAATTATAAGAATGGTCGAATTGAATATATGCTCTAAATTGACGTACTGTTGTGGTTTTACTGTTATTGAAGTTACTTTAGACACTCGGTAAATTAAAACTTACTAGATTATATACTTCCTTATTAACACAACCATTAAACTCATCGATATATTAACATAACGTAGATCAAAATTAAGGGTATGTATTTTTGAAACTTCTTAATATTTTTTTTGTTTGAATATCTCTTAAAGCTTAGTTTTATTTTGAATATATACGATGTGCTTCAGTTAACTTTTAATAATAGCTATAAAAGGAATATGAACCAGCGAGCATATAACTTAAGATTCGAGTCTTGCTAAGAGGATAAAATTTTATCCTAATTAAATGTTGTGTCTTTTAGTAATTTTAATGTGAATTTTTCCTCCAATAAAGTATTGAGGGTGGGGGGCTTTCTAGTGAACACAGTCAAGACAATGTAAGCTAGATCCTTTATTGCGCGAAATTGATTCACACCTTTAAAAAAAGTATGGATATCGAAAAAAGAAAACATTGTTTTACTTTCAACTTAATACTCCATTAAATCTTCCTATTGTCTTACTTTCACAAATCAAATAAAAACATCTAAGAAAAAAAAACATAAACTTTATGGTGCCTACTTACTTTTTTTTTTTTCCGAACATTAAAATATCAAAAAATCTTACCGCATACTAATAATGAAGCTTTGTATGTAATATTGACCTTGTTAGGCTGGACGGAGCGCATAGGCAGGAGACCGGTACCGGACAAGTACCGGTTTGAACACCGTTCCGACTCTCCGGTACCGGTAGGGTGGGGAAGGATTTGGGGACAGTGGTACCGGTTGTGGTGCCTATCTTTTTTTTTTTTTTTTTTTTGTCTTTTCTTGCTTCTTACCGGTTGTATGTAATCTTACTGGGTCAGTTTTTGACTAAAACCGAAACCGAACCGTTACAATCCGGTTTTTAAAAACTAAAACCATTGGTTTTCGGTTTCGGTTTGAGATTATTTCAGTTTGGTTTTTCGGTTTTAGTCGTTTTTTAACCACTTGTGGTTTGGGTCAAATTGAGTTTTGAAAAGTTTATAAGTGTATACCTTATAATTACACCATAATTAATTTCAACAAGTTTTCAAAACAATATTAACAACAATAACATTACAACAATGATAACAAATCCATAACAGTAAGTTGTACAAACTTCAAACGAATTTTATATATAACTATTTATATCTTTTACGCGTTGTTAAATTATACATTTATGAAAACAAATCAATTTTGTTGTGTATTTTCACTTAAACATATAAATAATATTATTATATACACCTAAAAATGCAAATGTATTAACATATTTACCAAAAATTAATAATAAATTGATTATTGATATAAATATATAATAAAGTAACCAATATATTTTTTTGGTTCGTTTCGGTTTATATGGTTCGGTTTTTCATTAGGGACCAAAACGAACCATAACTTTCAGTTTTTAAAAAATCAAAACCAATGATTTTTTATTTTTTCGGTTCAAAATTTTTCGGTTTTATAGTTTTTTTTGGTTTTCAGTTCGGTTTTTATTCACCCTGGCCCACCCCGTAGTTATGTGAAAACAAAAGAAGGGGGATGAAAGTAATTTGGCCTCCTGAGTGAGCACCACAGCTCTGTTCTGTTTGTGTTCCTGATTTATTTACGCCTGCTGCTCGAAATCATTATTCGCGAATGAAACTATATTTTTGTAAAAATCGCTTTACCATATATTTGTATAATAAATAACAATATAATACTTCAAAAAAACATTACTCAAAATCCATCTTATATATTCTGCTTATTGTGAGATACATACATACGAGTATATATATATTTTTTATCTATATATACGGAGTACATAATTTTTCAGTTCTTTACACATTGGTAAGCTCTTTTCTTCTCATCCCAATTTACATTTATGTTTTTTTTATATAAATTATTAATAGTATTATATTTAGTGTAGTTTTATATAAATTTATGTACTTTATGATGTATCTTGGATGTTTTAGTTTGAAAGTAACAATCTTTCTTTGTTGTATTTGAATTTCTTGGTTTTATGCTCTGGAATATGTGGGAATTGTAATCTAGGGTTTATTTTATGGGGATGACTTAAATGATGTTAACATCATCTAGTTAGATGATGATGCTCTCACAAACCATGAAAATCATGGGGGGCTTTTTGACATGTGTAAAAATTGATGTGAGTAAGTTTGTGAGAGAACATCATTTAAGTTAGATGATGTTAACATCATGTAACATTTTCCCTTATTTTATTGATCAAATTTGGGAAAGGTAAAATTTTAATTTTAGGGTCTTGCTTTATATGATCACTTAGTGAATGCAATTTATTTTACATAAATATATTTCAATTTAGTTTATTGATGTTGCAAGGTTTTTCAAAACTAATGCTAGTTTCTGTTCCTTTGATCTTGGAAGGTTTTTTAGGTTGTTATTATTAAGGTTGATCTTTATTAGGTTTCAGGTAGTGATATGATGTACTAAGGGGAGTTTTTACCTTAAGCTTTCTTGGCTGTTGTTGGGTGACTTTCAAGTTCACTACCGTAAACCTTAATATAATACTACATGTTCAAGGCATATAGCATGATCATACATTAGTACCCGAACAACTGAAAATTAAGAACTTGATGACTAGAAAAATCATGAGAAATTTTATGTGTAAAATGGCTTTCTCGGCACACTTAAGGAAACTTAGATTGTAGTAAGAGTTAAGAAAAAATCATAGTGGCAACAATAGGATTTACTTACTGCCATTATACAGAAGTTAGTATGCACTCTTTGTGAAGCAAATCCTGCTATTATCTTATTAGTCTTTCTACTTTAATGAATTTGACATGCCAGAGAAAGATAATTTTGAAATTTAGATCTAGTGAGTGTTGGTGATTATGATATTCCCTGAAATATTAGTCTTTTTGAATAGTTAGGCCCCTTAGGTCTCACATCAGTGTTTACTTAAGCTACCACTTAGGAGACTTCTGTAGTCATTTGTTAAGATGACATGTCGTCAAAGTCTAGTAGGGTTGATATATCATGGCTTATGATATCTCTGCATTGTTTTTATACAGATTGGCCTAGGCATATGGTTTAGTATGAGATTTTTTGTTTCAGTTTTATTTGATAGTTATTATGGATCCTACGCGATCAAACTCTGCAACTGTTGAGGATAATACTGGAATTCCTGATGATTTACGTTGTAAGAGATCAGATGGTAAACAGTGGAGATGCCATGCCATGTCCATGCCCGACAAAACAGTCTGTGAAAAGCACTATATTCAAGCGAAGAAAAGAGCTGCAAATTCTGCAATGAGGGCCAGTCTTAAGAAGAAGAGAAGACCTGCAGGCGAAAGTGACAGTTATTTAGAAAGTAAGAGTGATGATATGGATTCACCACTTGCGGATTACCGAGGTTCAGCCTCATTGGATAAACACATGGAAATGTTATCGAAGAAGCAGATTAGTTATTCACCTGAAACACCTTCCTTCAAGAATTCATCTGTTCAGATTTCTTCAAAATCAAATGACGATATTCAAAGAGATACAGCAGAGTCTGGAGAGACACCAAAGGCCTATAGGACACCGTCTTCTGTCGCGGATTCAAGCAGATCTGAGAAAATGCATGGTGCTGGATCTATGATGGTAAGTGGAGCTGCAAATTTGTATTACTCCTGATAAAAAATTATCCTTTCTAGGTTAAAGTCTTTTTAAGTGGGTGTTTGCATTTGCACTATTAATTTTGCTTGTCTGATAATTGTTTTTTAGTATCCCATTTGATAAAATCTATTTTCTTATTATAGATCAAAGTTTTTTTCAACACTATTCTAGCTAGAAGTATCGATGCTCCTTTTAATAATTTTTTCTGCTTTTTACGTTGATAATATAATGTACTTAATGCTCAAACAATTGATTATCTGATATTTTATCTCTTTAAACTGCAGTAAATATACAAACGTCATCTCTTGCTATGCATTTATTATAGCTGGTTATATATAGATTAAAAATTCAATTTCAAAATTTACATTGAGCTACTATTACTTTGTTATTCATGACTTGCTCCTAGGAGAACTTTATATAAATATAATTTGAGTACCCTGATAATAACTAATAGCTGTTCCAAAAAGTTGAATTGATTCTTTGAACATCAAATCTATATGGTCTACACTGAGAGAAACACATTATTAATAGAGCTGTTGAAGTAATAAAGTATTTACACAATGCACAACTTATTCCTGATCTTATGTATGACTTATATTCAGTCCTTCGTGTATTGGCAATATCTTTGTTTGAGATGCTTGTAAATACCATAATGATTTCACTCATTATATATATAAATGTGTGTGTGTGCGTGCGCGCGTGTGTGTATTGTTGATTCATATACATTTTTATATGCAACATCTTCAGGACACTTCTGATGGGGGTTCAGAATCATCTGAGGATACAGGTGTGCAAATTTGTCATCAGTGCCGACGAGATGACAAACAGAATGTTCTAAGGTGCCTTAGGTGTGATAAGAGAGGATACTGTGATGAATGTATTTCCACCTGGTAAGATGGAATGTGTTTGGAAAAGGGCATTGCTTTGCGCTACAGTTTTACTCAACTTCTTCTCCCTTGTTGCAGGTATCCTGATATTCCAGCTGAAGAAGTCCATAGAAAATGTCCTGCATGTCGAGGTTGCTGTAGTTGCAAGATGTGTTTACGGGGAGATAATATGATAAAGGTAAAGAGTTTTTGTTGTCGAGATCAGAAAAAGGAGGGAATTTGAATCATTAACCTTTAAGACCAATCCTTGCTGAGACTTATCCATATTTGTATTGTTTTTGTGTTTTAATATGAGGACTAACTAAAGTCCTATCCAACTTGTAGGGGAAAATACAAGAAATACCTGCCCAAGAGAAGCTGGAGCATCTTTTTTGCCTTTTGTATTCGGTGCTTCCTGTGGTTAAGCAGATTCACCTTGAACAGTGCTCTGAACTGGAACTGGAAAGAAAGCTTCGAGGTAAGACACTTTTGAAAATCGAAATCGATATGTCGAGTCATCTAATTTTATTATATTTACATGGTTTGTATTTGTTTCAGGAAACAGAATAGACCTACCCAGGACTAAATTAAATGCAGATGAACAAATGTGCTGGTAATTTCTATATTAGCTAGTTAATTTTAAACATAATATCGAATCTTACATTGGAATCTTTGGTGACTAAGGACTAATAAGCATAGAAGTTTCTTTCATTTTTATAATCATAACTCATTAAGAAGTGTTGTGTGGCAGTGACTTCTGCAGAATTCCCATAATTGATTATCACCGGCACTGTGAGCAATGCTCCTATGATATATGCCTCAGATGCTGCCAAGATGCAAGGAAAACCTCAAAAGATGGCGGTGAAGCAGAGGTGAGCAGCATGCAAACTGATGTTTGTAATGAAGATACAATCACTCTTGAAAAGCAAGACAAACCATTGAAACAAAGAATGAGACTGTCCGACAAGCTATGTGATTGGAAAGCCAACAATGATGGCAGTGTTCCATGCCCTCCAAAGAAACATGGTGGCTGTGGCACCTCACCTTTGGTGTTAAAACGTATTTTCAAAATGAACTGGGTTGCAAAACTTGTGAAAAATGTCGATGAAATGGTTAGTGGGTGTAAATTGTTTGACATCAACCCTCCAAAAATAGATGGCTTAAGTAGAAGGTTCTGCCAATTTGCAGAGAGAGAGAATAGTGATGACAATTTCCTGTATACTTTGTCCTGTGAAGATATAAAAAGTGAAGGGATCGATGAATTCCGAAAGCAATGGACCAAAGGTCAACCTGTTATAGTGAGGGGGGTTTGTGATGAATCATCAATGCTAGGCTGGGATCCTATGGTCATGTGGAAAGGAATTCAAGAGACAACTGATGAAAGAAAGAAGGGTGATATTAGAGTTGTGAAGGCTATAGATTGCTTTGACCGGTCTGAGGTAGGTTGCCAGTTTTTAGTTCTAAACGAAGGACGAGGTACAACTAGATGGTCTATCTCAATGTTCTTTGTGAAGAACCGATCACTTCTTCCCCAATGTTCTTGACTTCTCTAACTATAGAGACGGCTATTCCAACCTGTTTATAAATAGAAGGGTCAATTTGGGTTAGACTTTTACTCTTAACAGTCAAGCGGGTCAAAGTCGCCTAAAGTGTATTTGGTTGCCCAAAGCATCCTAAATCATTTTTTTTCTTTCTAAATTAAAATAGCATTGCAGTAATACAGTTTACATCATATTCAGCACATCCGTTTAATAAAGGTAGTAAAAAATAGAAAAGAAAAAGGTGTTTGCAGGTTAACCCACCCAGATCCATTTTGACTCATACTAAAGTTGTCCGTTTTAACCAGTTACGTTAATCGCACAACCGCCAATCTTAGAACCTTGTACTGTTCTGCTATGTGGTTTACTCACATGCACCTGTTTTGCTTATATCTTATGCCAGATGGATATTGAACTTGGACAATTTATCAGAGGATATTCTGAGGGCCGCATGCGGAAAGATGATCGTCTAGAAATGTTAGTGTTAAAGAACTGGCCTTCTCCCAGTGCCTCTGAAGAGTTTTTATTGTACCAGAGACCTGAGTTTATTAGTAAATTGCCTTTGCTCGAGTATATTCATTCCAAATGGGGCCTTCTTAATCTTCCTGCAAAACTGCCTCATTACTCCCTGCAAAGCGACGTTGGGCCTAAGATCTTGATTTCTTATGGAGTGTATGATGAACTTGGTCAAGGTGATTCAGTAAACAATCTCCATTTAAATATGCGAGATGCGGTGAGTTTATATGTTTTCGTCTTTAGCATCTTTTGATGCTTTTATAACTACCGTGCATTTAACTATAAAGGAATACCGTTAGACATGAACTATTAGAGCATTAAGCATCAGATATCTGTCTTGCAACCATTTAGGTTTTTTCTCCCTGTAGGCTTTATTTTTTCAGTTTAGGGTATTGATTGATTTGAGTTATGAATCATGTTGCATGAGTAGGTATACCTGTTGGTTCATACATGTGAAGTAAAGCCCACATCACAAACAAGTGCTCCCAAAATTTCAGATGAACCAGAGACCACATCAGAAACAATCGCACCAAAAAGTTCAGATGAACCAATGTTATCAAAATCACCTATTACCGAGCACAAGACCGAAAATGACATGGAGGTAGATATAGATACAGTTGAAGATGATATAACTGAAGGACCAGTGATCAGTACTATCAATAATGAGAAAGCTCTTAAATGTGAAGATTTAAATGGAGTTTGTGAGGAGACCTTCACAAAGAGTAATCCAGGGGCAATTTGGGACATCTTTCGCCGTGAGGATGTTCCAAAGCTGAATGAGTATATGAGACTTCATTGCAATGAATTTGGTGTCCCTGACGACATCTTAAATGATTGTGTAAGTCAAATCTTTACTTTTTGTACTAGTGAGAAGTTTTTCCAATACCATATAATTGACTTTATTACACATTATATATGCATCCCAGGTACCACAACCTCTACATGAAGGATTGGTATATCTCGACAGTCATCATAAAAGGAAATTAAAGGAAGAATTTGGTTAGTGTTACCGTGAGATGACCTCTACTCCACAGGATATTTATTACGAGTGATAAGCATCTACTTATTATATGACTTATATATATATATATATGTATATAAATTTCCTATAGGATAGAGGCCGTATCCTACTGCCACAAGTGTTCATTCCATTCGTCAATCCTTTTTCTGATATTCGTTTCTAAATCATTAAAATATGATGTTTTTCTTATATAGATTACTTTTTGCCATATCTGGATTGTGCAGAGATATCTTTTTAAGTTTTTATTGTATTCTGACTTTGAACAGATGTACTTTCACATCAATATATGCTTTAAACTCGAAAATTGTAAGCCTTATGTGAATCTTTGGTCAGGTATAGAGCCATGGTCAATTGAGCAGCATTTAGGAGTTGCTGTATTCATCCCCACTGGATGTCCTTTCCAAGTGAGGAACCTTCAGGTGAGTTGAATGCAATTAAAGAGACTCCTTTCCTCGAACACTTGAAAATAGTCAAGTGGAATTTTTTTGAATAGCACATATTCTTGGTATGGAGAATCTGGGATGAATGATTTTAAGCTGATGTTGTGCTGTTAAATATGGTTGAATTGTTTTATTTGCATTTCTTTGTTTTGATGCCTGTTATTCTCAAAAAGGGACACTGTATTTTCCTTTGTTTTATTTTTGTTACATGAATAAAGGTCGCAAATTGTCATGCATTTACATATGCAGGATTTGATTTGAGTTATTCTTATAATAAACAGGTCAGACGATAAAAGAAGTAAAAGGGAAATGATATTGTCTTATTCACAATTTAGACGATTTCTCAATGATATTGTTCTTGTAATCATATTCGATACATTTATTATGTTTTTTTAAATTAAGATCGACAAAAAGTGCTTAAGCTCAACTTGACCCTGCATGTTTCACCCCATACCAAGAACTTATTTGTTTCTTTCTGTTACCCAACTCATTTGACCCGTCTATTTTCCACCTCTACCCATGACATAATATGAGCGCATGTCTTCTTTTCTTCCGAGTGGTCATGTAGTTTCATAACTCGTCTCATTATTTTTTGGTTAATCCCATGATATTTTTTGTCTTCTACAGTCGTCGGTTCAATTAGGCCTTGATTTTCTTTTCCCTGAAAGCCTATCGGAGGCTATAAGGTTAGCTGGAGAAATCCGTGAACTTCCAAATGACCATGACTCAAAGCTTCAAATGTTAGAGGTAAAACAATCATTCCAATTATGCTCTTGCCTTTATGTGACCTCTTTTACCTTTTCTTTACCTTTTTGTTTGTGGCTTGTCTTCGGTTTTTTACTGACCTAGTTTACTAATACCTTTTCTTCTAATTATTTATAGGTCGGGAAGATTTCTTTATATGCAGCAAGTTCATCCATCAAAGAAGTTCAAAAATTGGTGTTGGATCCAAAGTAAGACAGTTGGAATCTTTTATATTTATTATTTTACTTCTTTCCTTAAAGCTTATACTTTTGCTGGCCTTTCATGCTTTACTCGACAATTTATTATTATCAAATCAGAAATGAGGGCTTTAGCTTTACTGTTTTGTTAGTGCATGTATGGGTCTTATCACCTTTTTAAAAGGGTGGAAAATATTCTAGCTAAAAAAATATGCGAAAAGCTTAATACTAATACGTAAGTAGCTCTGCACAAACTTCTGTTTTGAGCTTTTAGCTATCGCCCCTCGTTTCATTTCTTTTGCTGGATCCCGTCTCAAATTTCTTTGGTAGTACAATTGTTAATGCATCATGAGAAAAGCTCGTTGTTCTTATGGATGACACCAATGTTTCTTTTTATACGTTTAGCTCTTTATTTCTCATGAAGTTGCTCTTCAGCTTTTCAAGATTAAATGCTAGGTTGTATCATGTTACTTTTTGGTGTGACCACAGTTTTTATTGGTTCATTGCAACATGACAAACGACATGATAGTTAGTTCTGTCTGCGCCGGGTAATGGGTTGACTAGATACACTTTCTGTCCAAGGTCATTTGAAACGTATGAACTAGTGTGAACATGAATATATGATTAATAACATAGGTTATTTCTATAAGTAACCAGTTATGCTAACTAAAAGATTTTGGAGATTTATGCATTAAAAATACAGTTTAGGTGACGAATTCCCCTTTTAAGCTATTAGTTTGTTTTACTTGTTTAACATATTAAAGATAAGATGTAACTGGATTTGACCCAATCATAATATATGGGCCTACAGCCCTACATTACCACCTGTTATCAGTTTTAATTGCCATTGTTTCTTTATTTTGGTCTTGTTATTCATATATGGCGATGTTCTGTTGCAGGCTTGGTGCAGAGTTTGCTTTCGAAGATCCAAACTTAACCAAATTGGTTTCAATGAATCTCGAGAAGATGACTAAAAAACAACAGGTTGTGTGTACTTGATGATGCTGTTCCTTTTGCATTTGTGAAATCAAACTATATAAGCTCTAATTTTCTGTCTCCTTTTACATTTGTGATAGAAAGATTTAAGTATAGCCTTCCAGGAGCTTTCACTGTTCTTAGTTTAAAGGTAAATGTTAATTCCATCTGTATTTGGGTTGAACCGATGAATTTAAGTTTTAAAGATGAATATGTAAGTATTAGTGTTTTCTAGCTGTTTAGTTTGATATCCTTTTGACAAAAAGTTTAATTTTGATCTGAAAGATCATCATATCGAGTATTCAAATACTGTTTGCCTACCCTTAGATTAATCTGCAGGCCTTCGGTATCTGTATAGCTGTTTAAGAGTCAACCTGATGTTGGTCTTTGTGAAGTCTCGATTCTTGAGAAACCTTTTCCAGTAGGGATTTGGAGTCACTTTGATGGCAATCAGGGTGTAAATCAAATCATTACGATCTTGTTTAGGAAAAGAAAGTGAAATGATGGTGGAGCGTGAGCAACGTTTGGATGCTTTTGTGGTTATAACCATCACTTAAATATGATGTTTCAGTTCCATCAAATTTATAATAATCTTTTAATTGTAAAGTGATGTGTACAAATGGCACATCTAATCTAATAAATAAATAATAATAAATAAAGTGGTATAGGAATCACATATAAAAATCGTAGACTTTATATAAATGTTGATGGACCATTGGCAATGGGCATGAGATGGCTTTTGTAGACTACATGTGGGGAGTCTGATTCCATGGGTGCATTTAGATTCAATGTATGTTCGGTGAGCAAAACTATATAAATGTCGGAGGGTTTACTATTTTTTTATATAATATGCTGTAAGTAACATGCATAAGATCTAGTAAAAAGAATAAACAATATTTACATTATAAAGTACTTGTTTGTAGATCATGACTAATTAATAAGACAACCAGAAAAGTTAACAAAGGGAGACGTATTCCCAAGTTGAATCAGTGTAAACGGATGATGTTTTTCCACTAATTTTGAACTATTTCCATGACACAATTGAATTCTGAAGTGTTAACTTAAGGAGGTTTGAACACAAGATTTCACATGTCAGATCACCAGGCAAAAGTTTTGCCCTTTTGTGCAACATAAATTGCTTTTGAAAATAATTCACACCCCAGTGCTTATAATGAATATCATAAACATACAAAATGCATGACCAAATTAAGCATCTTGAATACATGTGTTTGTGTTCACTAATATGATTAAGATAAAAGTATATATACGGAGGTTGAGAATGAGAATGAGGACAAGGAGACAGCTTGTGCTTCCCATGATCCCTTCCTAGAAAGCAACATTATTCAAATCTAAAATTTTATATTCTGAAAATTAATCATTTACAATAATCATAATTATAATAAAATAATTTCTCCGTATAGTTTACTTATTATTACTGATATTAAGAAGAAGGAGGTTCTTACAAGACAATTGAAAAGAATAAAAACAAGCAAGTAACATGCTAATAGATTTTATATGTTTATATGAAGAATATTCTTTTTTCCAAAGTAAAAAGTTTCAATTAAATATAGAAGAATTGGGTTGACAGAGGAAGTCTATCTGAAAGCTTGGATTTGACAAGACTCAATTTCAAGTTTAAGAATGACAAGGTTTTCATCCAATATGTTGTTATGTCTTTAAACGGACTATTGAAGGGTTCTTCCACCAATAAGGTTTGGGTGAGAGACTTTATAGCGTGACCTAATTAAAACAACATAGTTTAAACTCTATTATGATTTGTACCCGTTAAAAAAAAATTACATATGGAAGAAAGAAAATCTTCGATGTTTTGTATTTGTATCATTGTATTTATGCAAATGAGGGATTTTAACTTTTACACTGTATTCTCGAATTTTTATTAAAAGAAAATAAAAGAGAAAATTGGATAGAGGAAGAAAGGATAGATAATTACATAAAAAAGAGGTATTCTCGAGTTGAAAGAAAAGAAAAGAAAGTTGATAGTTAAATGTATTTTTGAGTTAGAAGAGAAGGAAAAGAAAGGATAAAAATATACAATTTTATATTTATAGCCTTGTAGTAATTAAAACCTTTATATAAGTTTGAGGGGTATAATAATAATTTCACCACTTTTCCTTCCAAATCTTGCCAAAAGCGGCAAGAAAGTTTTGGAATCAAAACATCCTATTTTTCCCTTTTTTCCCTTCCCTTTTTTTAAAACAAAAACTTAAAAATACAAAAACTAAAAGTTTCTTACCCTTTCTTTTCTTATCTCTTCAAAATAAAACTCAAAAATGCACTCTTAGGGATGTATTATACATCTCACCTCCCCATACCCCTTTTAGAGATTGAGTACAGTTGTTGTGTATTAGTCATTCTAAGGGTATTTTAGTAAATGTCGGATACGATATTGAACACGTTTTTTAGATCCCGTGTACTGTTTTTACAAACTTACTATTGCTATAGTGAGTAAAATTCGTACAATTGTCATCGGGGTATAGTACACCTTTGGTACCACAAATCTATGGAAATATGGAAATGAAGTTATGAACAAACTGGCGGTTGTCCTTTTTCTTTGTTGATGTATAAAAAGAAACATATTTATACTAAAAAGAGGAAAAATATTTGATCTTTCTAAACTTTGATCTAATAACCATATACATGTAATTTAGTTATTTATCGTCAATGTCATGATCTTCTTTTTAGAACAATTGTTATGAGGATAATTTAAATGGATTGTTTTATGACAAAATATACTGTAAACCAAAAAAATATATGATGACATATCATAATATATATCACAAAAAATCATGGTAAGTATCAATAAGAAGATAATGCGTCTCGACATATATGCAACCGGTACATTATGGAATCCTTGATTACAACCGCCTATTTATACTATGTTATAAAAGAAATAGCCCTTTTTATTTATGGAAGTGTTGAAAATATGTAATATTTTCACTTAGCACCCCTTAAAATATTTCAACGTACACTACCCATAACATTAATGATTAATTTACACTACCAATCCTTTATTCTTTAATATATTTTCGTTAACCATTTACATCAATTATCTACACCACTCGACGTTGTCTCCACCACCAACACTCGCCCCCCATTACAACGGCATTGTCACGACCACCGCCGCATTGCGCGGGTAACGTGCTACTATAGCTAAACAAGATTCGAACATTACTTTTGATTCTTCCTACATACACCCTATGATATATTTTTAAGAAAATGCTAGCGAAGTCATTAGGACTTCAATTAATATGCAAAAATTTTTTTTATATTTTTATATCAAGAGTCTATCTTATGAAATTAATGATAAATGTAATTGTATAATTAACAAAACCCTTAAGATTTTAATTAACGTTATCCCTGAATTGGTATATATGTTTATTTTTTATTGATATAATCCGACCCTATATATTGCCTTTGAGGTGGAATGATAGTGTTATGTATTTTTGTCTTTGAAAATTTGGCAAATCCCACATGCCACATGGGTTTCCATAGTTGTTTGAATGATGAAAATTACCAAGTATTGAATATTTGCATATGCTAACTAATAACTACACACCTAATTTTTTTCCACATAACTACACACCTAATATTGATTAAAATGTTGGTCTAGTATTAAAAACTTGCAGACCTTTTCGATTATTTTCAAATTAATATTTGTAGGAAACATGATCTATGATTTAAGATCTTTTAACGTTCTTCATATACTCACCCAATTATCACACTCGCAAAGTCACAAATCACAATACACATTGTCAATTTATACATTAATAGGGTCTTACTCTCTTCCATATACTTCCATGCCAAGTCAATAATAATACGTACGTACCCAAGATTCATTTTCGGGAAAAAATGACTTCACATATAACATGTCATAATCAAGTATAATCACGAAAGGGAGACGGATTTATTATGACCAATAACAGAAACAATGTGGAACAAATATATGCCACTAGATTTTGTGGCCAAAGTATCAAATGCTAAAAGTTTGTTTATTTTGTTAATTTTGTAACATGGGTTTGCTTAACATGTTAAACTTTTTTTAAATCATTTTTAGATATGAAAACTTTTAAATATGCATTGTGGTGGGCACATGAAATCCTTTTTAGATTTATATTATTTTTGATAAAAAGTAAAAGAGTAGAAGATGAAGTGAAAGTATTGTTGTCAAGTATGTTAGCATAAAATTGTTGATGCACACCGATGTGATAAAAGTTAGGAAAAAAATATTAATTGTTTCTTTAAAGTTATGAATTACTCTTGAATAACGAGAATTTTTAATATATATTGTGTTACCGGTTTGAGTTAGAAAGGTCTTAAAAAGATAAATCCTAAATTTAAATTTCTTATTTAAAACATTTATTATCCGAAAATTTGTAAGAAAAAATCACCCAAACTCATCAAAATGAAAATTACATACATATGGTTGACACATATATGAAAAAAGTAGTAATTAAATGTTGTGTAACAAAGATTAATCTTGTCATCACAGCCAAGGAAAGGAAAATTCCCTGCAAAGAAAGAACCTCAACCAAGAGAGAGTCGAGGGTGCAGCAGACACCACATGGTCAATTAGCTGTCCTTTTCTGTAATTTCACGACCAAAGTAAAAAGGAGGGGGGCAATTTCGTAAATCATCATCTACTTGTTCAATCGACATTCACAAATCAAGTTATGGTGTGAAACTGAAGACGCTCTCTTATTATTATTATAATTTTTAAAGACAAAAATACACACTTTTTCTCTCTCATAGACACACAGTGGTAGTAGTAGTAGTAGATGCGTGAGAGCACGTCATCTAAAAATACAAAATCCACTTCTTTCCGGTGAATTTTGGTACACAAATTCTCTCACTCAATACATAGTTACATACATATATAGATATAGATAGATACAAAGAGAGTGTGTGTGTATATATATAGGTTCCAGCTGACTTCATCACCAGCACCGACACTCTTGAATAGTAGCTCCTGTGTGAGATGGATGATAAACGTGGATATAAATTACGTATCCTTTTTTTTTTTCTCTGATTATTATCATTTTTTTTTTACTTATAATTCTTGTTTATCTAAATAAATATAAAATATCCACACCTCAATTTTTGTTCAATAATTATTGGATTTCTGATATATATATGATACTGAGCATTGTAATGTATGATCTTTTTTTGTTTTAATTTGATATTTACTGATGTAAAAAGTTTTACTATCTACTTACTTGATGTGAGGGAAACATTTGGAATGGAAGTTTAGGGATTTAAAATTTAAAATTTTATATCTGAATGGTAGGATTTGGTATAGTTCACATTGTGTGTGTGTGTGTGTGAATTTTTTTTTTTTTTAAATTATTTATTTACCTAATCATGGATTAATTATAGGGATGACAATGTTTACTGATGGTTGAAAAGGTCTTTTTTTTTTCTTTAACTGAATTAAATATAGAGGAGTTTGTGGCGCATTCTGCAAATGTGAATTGTTTAAAAATCGGAAAGAAGACAAGGCGGAACTTCATTACAGGTGGTGATGATGAAAAAGTTAATCTTTGGTCGATTGGGAAACCAACGCCTATAACGGTTAGTATAATTAAAAGTGAATTTTTTGTTGTGGCAATTTTGTTTTGAGTATATGATACTATGTTGCTACTTAGTTGTCGATTTCATGCTTAGTTTGGTTAGTTAGATATTATGGGAAACCGGAAATTCAGAATCTTTAAGGCATTTTTTACACAGGATACCAGTTGTTAAAGAAAAAAAGCCCTTGCCATTTTTTGTTGTATCCTAAGATTTCATCCATTTCATATACAGTATACCATGGCTGAACTATGTTAAGAATCCGATAACATTTATGCTATCAATGTCAGTTCTTAGGCCAATGAACGCATGGTAGCAGGATTGCAGGAGGGGTTGTGGCTTCATTGCTTCAACCAAGCCATAGTTGAAGTAGAAGAAAGAATCATGTTATACTTTTAAAAACGTTGAATTATCTTTGGTTGTGTTATGAGAAACATCTGACTAGTCAACCGAGTATATACCTAGGAATGTTATATTTTGATATAGTTCAACCTGAAAAATTATATGTTAATATCGTGGTGAAACTACTACTCCCATCATACAACAAAATGCATCGTTTGTAATGAACAGTAGTTACATACTGTTTTTTGTGACTCTTGATTATATGTCTACAAAACCCCTTAATATGAACAAAATAAGGAAACTTTGGACCGCATTCGAATCTACCAATATCTAGTATTGATAACTTTGGACATAAATTGTAACTGCAAAGAGAGATGTTGCATTTTATTCTTTTGGTAGGAAGTAAAATTCTTACACCATATCCTGTGCCTGACTATGAATGTGTCAATGTGCTTTCCTTTTGGTGTGATGCAGAGCCTAAGTGGTCATACGAGCCCTATTGAATCTGTAGCTTTTGACAAAACAGAAGTTTTAGTGGCTGCTGGAGCTTCTTCTGGTGTGATAAAACTTTGGGATCTGGAAGAGACAAAGGGTAAGCTGGTTAATTACGTATCGATTACATAAATCTAATGTCATCGTTTGCAGTCAGTTATATAATGAATTGTAGATTTAAGATATGCATGTTAAACAGAATGTTGTCACTGAATTTCACCGATTGAAATACTTTATTGTGGTGGTTTTGGAACTATAGATAGTAGTCGAATCTTGATCTCATATTGTTCTTTTAGTGTGAAATTTCTGTCTGCAATATTTTCTGTGTAGTTCATATAATCCAAAGTATTTTCTGTTTAATTACCAACTCTTTCTTTGACATGCAGTGGTTCGTACTCTGAATGGACACCGATCCTATTGTACATCACTTGAGTTTCATCCCTTTGGTGAGTTTTTGGCATCGGGTTCCATGGACACTAATCTAAAGATCTGGGATTTTAGAAAGAAAGTGTGCATTCACACATATAAGGGACATAAACGAGCTGTTAGTACTATCAGATTTAGTCCTGATGGTCGTTGGGTGGTATCAGGGGGACTCGATAATGTTGTAAAGGTATGATCTCTCGGCCATGCCAGCTCATCAAGAGTTATCATTGTGGTTGAGTTTTAACCGTTAGTCGGACAGATATGGGACTTAACAGCTGGAAAGCTTTTACACGAGTTCAAGTTTCATGAAGGGCACATTCGATCCATGGATTTTCATCCTCTCGAATTTCTTCTTGCAACAGGTACGGGTTGGATGTTGTATCAATACACAGTTTTCCTTCAACTATATTCTTCAATGTCAATCCTATTGCTGCTATACATAAATTAGCAAGAAAAAGCATATTGTTTACCTGTGTTTGTGGCATGATAATGTACTTCATGTTAAGCATTACATGATATGACTTTTTTTTTTCCTATGTGGTTCGCTAAGTGTACTAACATAAGCACATGTTCCAGGTTCTTCTGACAAAACTGTAAAATTTTGGGATTTGGAGACCTTTGAATTGATTGGATCAACTCGACCAGAGGTACCAATTGTCGCATGCTCCCCTTACTTCACTGCACACGGTCTTTGGGAAACAAATTCCTAACTTTTATATTATAGTTTAAAATTCAGTCTGTTGGTGAATTTTATGCTACACTGGATTTCGATTTATACCCTATAAAACAGTAGCGAAAATCTTTCTTTAAAGGTCTTTTAGCATATATGTGACTTATACAACCAACAACTCTCTTCTTATCTATCCAGGCAACAGGCGTACGGTCAATTACATTTCACCCAGATGGGAAATCTGTCTTTTGTGGGTTAGATAGCAGTTTAAAGGTATAAACATTTTTTCATTATATATTATTTTATGTTTTGAATATATATTTGGCTAACCTTGTATGTCCTTGTTTACTTCAGGTGTATTCATGGGAGCCTGTTATTTGTCATGATTCTGTTGATATGGGATGGTCAACATTGGGCGACCTCTGCATCGATGATGGGAAGCTATTGGGATGTTCATATTACCAGAACTCAGTTGCAATTTGGGTGGCGGATACTACGGTAGCTATTCCATTAACCAAATTTCATACTGCTTCTATTTCTATATAATCAACTGTAGAGGTGGAAAAATGAGAGTCAGGTAGGTTGGGTAACTATCAAAACAGGCTTGGTCAGAATCCGTATATCTGTTGTGAGTTAAAACATGTTGGATTGGGTATTGCCGAAAGGATTGATCCTTGTGGGTTTAAGTCTCACTTGAGACCGTTGCTGTAAATAATTATATATTAAGTGGTTGTAGGGTGTGATTCTTTGCTTTTCGGAAATAATAAATTATATTAAATAATCTTGGGTTTCTTAATAAGTAATTTAGGTGGTTTTATGCATTTGACCCATTTCCTTTTAGTTATATTGCTCAGCGCCTCAGCCTGTTTTGACCCTTTTATAAATAAAACACATCCCTAATTGTAACCTGATCAAAAATTGCCACCTCTATCATTCTGTTAAGTGTGTGTATATATATATATATTTTCTCTTTTTAAATGCAATCAAGTATATTACTGGTTACAAGTTTAGTGTTAACCTTGAAGTGCATAAACTTTTTTAGAGGGCAATAGAAAAGCTTGATGAGTTTTTGTTTGTTTTGATTTGTGAAGCTTATTGAACCACATGGGCGTAGCATATTAGCTGAGGGAAAAACCTCTGTGCAGACAAAATTAAAACCCCAGCAAGATCCAACAGAGAGAGTTAGCGGACCTAGAAGATCAACCATGTCTTCAGATGATGACACCAAGGACATAAAAAATATATATGTCGACTGTAAGCTGTCGAAGCATTTACTTACTAGTTTATGTTGAATGCATGATTTTTAGATGTTTTTAGGAACATCTAGTATGAATAGAGATGGGTCTTATTATTCTCACTTCAAAAAGTTTCCAAGATAGGAAAAACTGCATTCTTTTTGTGATTTTGAAAGTAAAATAGTATGATTTCAAACTTCCAATTTTATAAAGTGCTGTTTTCCCCTCATTAATAACACTGGACATACAGGAAATACTTGAAAGTCTATTTAGCAACATACTATATCTTTCAGTTTTTGCCTTCGTTGTTGTGATTAACTTTCTGTTACTATAATTTCGGGTTTCCTGTCATTCTGTAGGTGTGACTCCTGTTGCTTCAAGAAAGTTACCAACTCTGTTGAACTTACAAAACCCAAAAGAGATTGATAACTTGGCTACTCGTAAACCAGTTCTTGTACCCAAAGCTATTGGGCAGAACATTGATAATTCTGCAAAAGACTCGTCCAAGAAAGAATTTATCATTAATGAACAGGATACCACTGCTGTATCACTTAGGCCATCTCATAGGCGAAGACCATCTATTACCAAATTAGATACGGAGGGGATGTCGATAATTCCTGAATCTGGATTATATAGTGGATCAGATACTGCTACAGTTGCAAACTTTCAGAAAAGGCTTTTTGTAGACGATGCTGCTAAAGGTTCCCCCATGGAGGAAGCTCCAATCTCTACATGTGTCACAAAAGAGATTCAAAAGGCTTCATCTCCAGGTACACTATTACAGAAAAACCATTAAGTCTTTACCTGTCACGGTGGCTACCACATTGCTTTATATGTGAAAAATTGTTGCTAACTTGCAATACTTTCATCATTGCAGGTGTTAGGTCTGTCGATTTAAACAAAGAGTTGAATTCTATTAAATATGTGAATGGAGGTAGCTATTTAAATGTTATTTTGTGTTTCTCAGGTAAACGTTAAATTTTGATTACCTACATTCTCCTTGTGCAGTGGCTGTTGTAAATGGAAGGACTCGTAGTCTGGTCGAGAGATTCGAAAAGAGAGAAAAGTTGAACACCGATGAATGTCAAACGCCTGATCTACCAACCCAGATAGAGACCAAAACCGATATGCCTGGTACAATAGTAAATCAATCATTTGATGCAGTCCCTTGTGAAATACCCGAGACCAGAACAACCCCGTTGGTGCCTTTTGAAGAACCCGAAGTCAAAACATCATACATACCAGAAAAGACACCTCCTGTGTTGGCTACTAGAGAAACTGAAGCCATTGCACCCACCATTCCTGAAAAAGGAGCTGATACAGTCACCAGTGCAGCAACTGAAACATCACCGATGCCATTAAAGGAACCTGATATTTCTGAAAAAACTAACAATGTAACACTGGCCATTCCGGAAAAAAGAGCTGATATAGGCTTCAGCGCAACAACTGAGGCTAGATCATCTCCGGTGGTACAAAAACTTGATGTTGCCCCTCCAGTGGTTGTGCAGAGACCGAGGACTGCGCCTAGTGTGTTACCTGAGAAAGGTAAGGCATCACCCATGCAAAGATCTGTGAGTTCACGTCGTGTAATTTCTGAGAGAGTTAGATCATCTTCAATGTTGGTTTCACGGAAATCTAATGCTTCCCCTCGCTTTACACCTGAAAGAACCAAAACCTCACCAGTGGGCGTAGTCCCGAGGCATGATACTCCCAATAGAATGATACCTGAAAGAACTAAAACCTCAACAGTGGTGGTAGCTCCAAGGCATGATACTCCCAATCGCATGATACGTGAAAGAACTAAGACCTCACCTATGATCACAGTCCCGAGGCATGATGCTTCCAATCGCATGATGCCTGAGAAAGCTAAATCGTCCCCATTGCTGGTAAGATTCTTATTCTGTTTTGACACTCTTCTCTGCTAGAGCCAGTCGGCCAGGTGGCAAAAATGACCTGTCTGGCCAGGTTTGGCAACAGGCCATTACTTCCGGTTGATCCGCAAACAACTTATTTGTTCAAAGGAACATTATAAAATGTTAATCTGTTAACAGTTATAATCTAATCTTTGAATGAAGCGGCTATGGAGTTGTGTGCATTAGAAGGGGGTTAATGTAATTACGACCAGTTCACTCTATTTGATCTGCTCTCTTTTTATCTGATTTTTAATTCAACTTATTTAACAAGATAAAGATAAGACACAAAGTGACCCATTTATAGTCCATCTAAATGTTTGAAAGTATTAGGCATAAATAGAATGCAAGTAATTAGTCTGTAATTTTTGGCTACTTGCAGGATGATAGCATACAAGTTAGTGACGAAGATTTGATGTATAAGCAGGACGATGATGTTGCTGAACTGTTGATGCTAAACCATGATGTGTTTGTAAGTAGTCTACGGTCTCGCCTGACAAAACTCCAGGTAGCTTATACTGGCTAATGAAGTCTACTCTTAGCTATAACTTGCATGCTAGTAGTAATCATGTTTTTCCAGTTTCTTGTTATTTTACCATAATGTATAACATTTCTTCTGAAATGATAAACTGTGTTGAGCTTAAATATTTATGCTGCACTTTCAGGTGGTACGGCATTTTTTTGGGCAAAATGACATGAAGGGTGCTATCAATGCCTTGCGAAAGTTGCCAGATCATGCTGTGTGTATTCATTGCATAAACTATTTGTTTTGTGAATCCACCCTTCATATTATGTCATCTGAAAAGTGAGTTTCTTTACAGGTCCAGGCAGATGTGGTCAGTATTATGATGGAAAAATTGGATTCTCTAACGTTAGATGTCTTCTCTGACTTGCTGCCTATGCTTTTGAATTTACTTGATAGCAAGACCGAGCGGTAATTGTTTATTTATATTAGTATTACCAAGTGGTTTTAAAGATATGAAGTTGTTGGTCGATAGCAAGAAACTGTCGCTAATGTTTTGTCGGAATTACAAATCATGCAGGCATATAAGTGTATCACTTGAACTATTGTTGAAGCTTGTGGCCGTCTTTGGGCCAGTAGTCAGCTCGACGGTTTTAGCACCTCCAACTGTGGGAGTTGATCTTCATGCAGAGAAAAGGTCTATTTTGTCAGTTTCCCATTGGTGTTTTTCTATTTTTTTCATTAATAAATGATAGTTCTTACATCTAGTTTCCCCGCTACAACATGTTGTAGTTCCACTATACACCAACTTATGATTTTCTAAAACTCAATTACAGACTTGAACGTTGCAATGAATGCCACATACAGCTCCAAAAGATCAACAAATGCCTCCCGGCTATTATAAGGTAAGAATCTTTTTAAAGTCGGTGGGTACAGTAAAATCTCACCTAACACTTTCTTAATAACAGAAAGGAGTATATACGAACGCTAGGCAACTCATTTATAAGCAAAACCTAAATTAATTACTTATATGTTTGAGGGTTAAGATGTGGCTCCATAACCCCCCCCCCCCCCCCCCCCCCCCCCTCCGCTTCTCCCAGGGGTTGTGGCTCTGCTGCTTCTGATAGTTTAAGGGAAATGTAAAGTCCCTATCTACCTATTCTATAAATAGATTTTTAAAAACAAGTTGATTGGTATAAGAGAAAAAAATGCTTTTGACATGTGTTATCTAATGGATGGATTAAGTTGATTTTTAGACTCACCAATTGGTCATCTCCCCTTTTTCCACTGGATCTTGAATGTCATTTTAGGCCAATTTTTCTATTAAATTCATGAATACTCATTCTCTCTGAAATTGCAAACCTTGGTTAGTAGGGCACCTACTGTGGATACTGCTGCTAGGCCAATGTTTTTATAAATTGTAACTCACACACCCTTATAAAGCACCTTAGATACACCTGTGATGTTTGCTCGGCCAATGGTATAGAACATTTTTCACACTTATCTTTGTTTTGCAGGCGAGGCGGTTTGCCAGCACGATGTGCTCAAGAACTAAATTTCATCCTTCTAAAATGATTCCCTTGGAACACCCCACAAGAACTAAACTGTAGTCCAAAAATCATGATTTGCTCTGAACATCCCACAATAACCGAATTCAATTCTTCAAAAGTCATGATCCACACAGATACCCCACAATTTTGTCCCCATGATTTCTTTCGTTTGCAATATCGCAGTGCCTTGGATGCAAACGAAAACGACAACCTGTAGATAGTCGGAGTAAGCCAGTTCATGATTGCTAATTTCAGTCAGAACTTGAGCTCTTGTCAAAAATAACATAGCGGAATCTCTTATGTGCAAATGTGAATGTGTAAATTATTGATGAATGATGATTATGATTTTGTAATTTGCATTAGTAAATAAATATATGTAGATGGTTCTTCCAGCAATGAAAAACAATGGAGGATGTTTTTGATTATGCCATTGGGTCATTTTTGTTGCTAATTATTCAAAAGTATGTGAAATTGTGAACTAATGTTACACTTCAATTGTAACATGTTTTACCGAGAGGTTTTTTTATTTTTTTTATTTTTTAGCTTACGACCATTGCTACAAGTACTGATTTTGTTTTAGTACGGGTCAATATTTAACTTTCGCCGCAGTTTTAAGTAAGATTTGATGTGATTTTTCTTTTGAAGTAAATCACAAGCCTGACAGAAAATCTTTGTTTTGTAGTTTTTGTATCACGCAGTGCTGTATTTCATTATCTTGAGGTGTCAAATACAATTTTAACAGAAAATCTTTCGTTTTGCTGTATTCCAGTTTTAGAAAGTCGACTGTGTATAGTTTGTCTCTCTATCTCCAACTTCAGACCATTTTGCTCTCTTACTTGACAAAGCTTGTACTCTTAATGCGTCTCTTTCATCGAACATGTAGTATCTTTCCCTCTCCTCTTGCAAAACTAATAACTCTGTTTTTGGGGCTTTCCATGAAAAAATTTCAAAAAAACCCATAGTTTTCAATAAATAAACAAGCCCTTAATTGTTATGTGTCAACTCAAAGGTAAGTAATCACCAATAAGCTACACCGACATGTTTGATGGTATGTGTTTATTTTTTTAAAACATTTTTTACATTCTAGTGTTATTTGCCATGCTAGTTTTATACAGTACAACAAACTAACAAAGCATCAAAGTTATGAATTGTGGTTGGAAATTGAAATTAAAAAAAAAAAAGAGGGAAGAATTTAATTTAGATTCGGCGCGCCTCGTCCGTCGTCGAGCTAGGACGATAAAACACATGCAAATAATAAATACTCGCAAAAATATAGAAATAAATTTATTTTATTTTTTTCACTCACTCACTTCAAAACTTGAGAATTGGGCGTTGCTACACATGCAATTCATTCAAATCAAATAAGCTAATATTGATTTCATTTCGATTGAGTAACAATTTCGCCAAATATATTAAAAATGAGAGTATATACATATGTATAAATCTAATTCTGGTGATCAGCTGGTGTTAATTTCTCAACGGAATTTAAGTAGTTACAGAATAGACTGATGATCTATACATGTATTCAATCTCATGTACAGGTCCGTTTGTTTTCTTTAGATTTTTATTTCATTATATCGTTTACTTTGCATCATTTCTGTCCAATCTTGTCAGAATTCTGATAATTAATTATTCACTCAATATATACGAATTCATCTGAATTCTGATGATGTGTTTGAATATAATCTTGTAATGCATGTGTTGCAGGCAATCAAGTCATAATGTTATCATTGTTTAGGCAAATTAATCCCTTTTCTCTGTAACACACATTTGGAAGGTTAATTACATGCAGATTGGGTATCCAAAAGTGATATAGAATATTGATATTAAAATTTAGCTAAACACGCAGTAGATTTAACAGTGTATGAATGTGTAAAACATGAATATTTCGTGTATTGCCAGGTGTTGTTATTGTACATATCACTAACAACCTACGCACTAATTGCAATTCAATACATTTTGGTAGTTAATAAGCTGCATATATATAGTGGAGAGAGGGACTACCCTGACCTCTATCTATAGCTACTTAGCTAGCCAGCAGTTTAATGTTGACATCTGATTGGGTCTTGCAAGTACTCTTTTGTGGCAGAGAGTGTCTATTTATCTACCATTTTCTTCAGTTTGTTAGTTGAGACTAGGACACTAACTGAGTTGTTTAAGGTGGAAAACTTTATGTCCTACTTTTCTCACCATTAGTTTCGTGGGTTGGTCGGGCTAGGTACATAGATATCTCTCCTAGTTTTTTTGTTTTATTATACAGTAGTAGTTTTCAAACTGAAGCTTGCAACTTATAATGCAGCATATTCATGTAGGTTACTTTCACCGACTTAGTAATGTATTCTTAAATTTAGTGGATTAAATCTCATTACTCATCCACTTATCTCTAGATGAGCTTAATTAGTACTGTAGTTGCTTTATGTGTGTTCATTACTGCAGTTTGGTGTGAAACAGGTTACATGAAAAAGAGTAATTGTCTATGAGGAGGTTTAAACTATGGAGGAATCTTGTACGGAAAAGGCAAATTCAATATGATTCAGTAAGTTTGTATGGCTATGTATATACCAGACAGTTTTATTCCTTTTGCAAATTATGTTGAAATACATAGTTAGCATTCGAGATTTCTAAGTGGATTCTAGTCATTATGTGCAGAGACTTTGTCAATCCATCAAGAGAACATTCATGGTAGTTATCTGTACAATAATGTTGTATACTGCATACAGAACTACACATTTTCAGCATTCGAGTATAAAGGTATGCTTGTATATGTTTAGAGTCCTTTAAAGCATGAAACGGATGTTAATACCCTGTTATTATCTAGGTATATCCATTATCTTACAAAGGGTTGAAGGGTTTGCCTCATGGTATAGTGGAAGCTAACTCTGACTTGGAATTGAAATCCTTATGGTCAAATGATTCAAAATTAAAGGTAACTTTCACCGGTGTTGTCCTGTATGTAAATGTATAGTTCATTTCGCACATAAAAAGCTGGTCTTGTCACATTCTAAATTGATATCTCTTTTCTCCATCGATTTTCTGTTCTATTAGGCTTGATATGCAGAGCATTCTTGTTCAGTTATTTCAGTTTCTTTAAATGTATAAAATGTTATGCATATCAGGCTTATGTTTCCAGTCCTCGAAACTTGCTGGCGATGCCGGTTGGTTTGAAACAGAAGCAAAATGTTAATACCATTGTTCAAAAGGTATGTAATGCATAATATGATCGTTTTTTGAGCTTGATAGATATCTTCGATATCAATCACATGAATGATAATAAACCAGCTACTGTGTTTCAGTTTCTTCAAGAAAATTTTACAATTATTTTATTCCATTACGATGGGAATATGGATGGATGGTGGGATCTCAAGTGGAGTAAAAAGGCTGTACATATCATAGCTGATAACCAAACAAAGTGGTACGGCTCACTTCTATCAATTACAATCTTTTAGAATGTATGGCACTATGACAACTGATCTATATTGATAGTAATAGATTCATCATATTCGTGCATTGGAACTTTCCAATAATTAATATATATAATATATATAGTCACATCAATTATGAGTTTCTCATGTGGTTGTATACTTGTATCCTAAAGTTATCTACTCCGTAATTAGCTGTACATCGAAAAGTGTTTCAGGTGGTTTGCAAAAAGGTTTCTACATCCAGCTGCCGTTTCACTTTACGATTATGTATTTCTTTGGGATGAAGATCTAGGTGTGCAGCATTTTAACCCCAGAAGGTACAATTAATCTGCCAGTTACATCATTTTTTAATTCTATAATATCCTGATTTTGTTATAGAACTCTTTACTTTCACAATTGGATGTACATATGTACCAAGAAAAGAGTACACATTGATTTTAGTCACAATTACAATACGAATTCAAAAGAAAGAAACGCCATTATAATTTGTACTGTATTATAATTGCAGATACTTGGATCTTGTTAAACAAGAAGGGCTGGAGATATCTCAACCAGCTTTAGATCCAAAATCAACAGATATACATCATAGAATCACAGTACGAAGAAAGAAACTTAAGTTCCACAGGTGAATAGATGGGCTATTGCAGAGGTTCATACAATATCATCTCATATATTTTCTACAGTACTAATATCTATATATATACGTGTTTACATACAGAAGGGTTTATGACCCAAAAGGTAGTGTAAAATGTACAAGAACTAGCAAGGGGCCACCATGTACAGGGTAAGTGGCAGGTCTGCCGTTCTTACATGGACTTAAGCAGCTAGTTGCTTTGGATATTATTTAATTTATATAAAGAAGTGATTGTTTAGATAAAACAGTAGTGATGTCTTTTGAATATGCAGTTTTGTAGAAGGAATGGCTCCAGTGTTCTCAAGAGCTGCATGGCATTGTGCGTGGCATCTTATACAGGTTCCTTTTACCACAAGATAGCTTACAAACTCTGTTCTACTTTATATATCCATTCATAAATGTTGGCACAACTAGAATGAATTTCACCCAATATAATTAATTTCCATTTTTGGGCCTCATATAATTTCCCCATGTACTTCCAGAATGACCTAGTTCACGGATGGGGAATGGATATGAAACTTGGCTATTGCGCGCAAGTAAGTTCTGCTTCCATAAACTGCTCTCAACATCTCAAATTAAATGCGAAGTCTGATTGGGTAATTGATGAAACCATGAGTACTATAGTTAAATCTAGTTGTAACCAAATGTCAATGTACCACTGTATAGGAACATTTGCAATGTTTAACGATTAAATCATTTCATCTAACTTTATTGGTTTGTTTATGGGTAACCTCAACTAAAACTTCAAACAAATGATGATGTATATATGAAGTTGTAAGCACGTGATATGCCTATTTAAATCCTGCAGCTCCCTAAAAAATTTTATACGCCCAAAATTGTTGGATTTTCAATCATCCTACTTTCATTTAGTACTAATGGGTGACTGGAAACTTTTGGATGAAACTATGAGAAGAAATTTAGTACTATGATTTTGAACTAGCTATCGTATTTTCAAAAGTATGTAATATTCTTAATGTGGATTCAGTACCTTGGCAAGTAATGCTACCAATATTCTATATGATTATGTACTGGAGTTTCTTTTTCTATTTCTGGACACAAGTTTTAGCATCCAATGATCCATTGACTCTTGATGCTTTATATAATGAACTAATCTTGTATGCATTTTTCAGGGGTCGAGAAATGTGGGAATTGTGGATACTGAATATGTTGTACATCAGGGAATACAAACATTAGGGGGGCCTGCAAAAAAGGTGTTCCTTCTAACGTCTTAATAAGTGTCATTTTCTTTACAAGCAAAGTTTAAAAGCATCACAATTAAATCTTTGCTAATTTTGAACTAATTGTATACAAAACAGTAACCAGTTTTTAAAAAAAGCCAGCCCTGTGTTATTACAGAAAACAGGGACACAAATATGATAATCTCTTTGTGATGACAAATTCATATAACAGTCTGGTTTCTGTTAATAGTTATAGCTATCAGATTTTCATAGTTCATCTATAGCTTCATCTGTCTGTTTGCCTTCAGATTATTTAACCAACCATGTTTAAATTCTCATTGCAGGCTTCAAATGATGCCAATTTGGCTAAGGTATTATAGATTTGCCTTCCAAGTTCTAACTCTTTCACTACATCTCAAACATGGAAGAATGGACGTGTGATCGGACTAATCTTGCCATTTATTTTCTAGTTTTATAAATAATTAAAATACCAAATATGATATAAAAAATTGTAGTTTTGAATTAATAGGCTAGTTTTTTTCTTACTGAACAATCTAACTTTAACCTATATATTATGTACATTGATTAAATTGTTGAATTACTTTTTTACTAGTTTGACATGCTCATGTTAGCGGTTGTTCAAATTTTTCCTCAGGGACATCATCGTGCTTTTGATATGCGAACAGAGGTAAGGCAACTGCAAATCTGAGTTTCCCTTCATTAGTAACCTTTACTCTCAGTTGTCATTTTTCATAGTATCAGCAATCACAGATATTAGTAACAAATTAGGCAACCAATAAACAAAGAGAGGCTTTTATGTTGTTTCCCCTGATTGAGCAATTACTGTTCCGATTCTAGTATACAACTCATGAATCTAACACTATAAAGAGTTCTTAAAAAACAACCATCATCCGACGGCTTGAATGACATTTTTACGTGAGTCCATATTTTACAAAATCCCCATTGATGATCACTTGCATAAGAATATTATTTTCTGTAGGTATGGCTCGTAAAACTTTTGTTGGCTCCCAATTGAGTTCCAGTGAATTAAATTTCTGACATCTAGGTTATTGTTGCAGATAAGAAGGCAGTCAACATCAGAGCTCGAGACATTTAAACAACGATGGCAAAAGGCTATCCAGGAAGACTCAGATTGGGATGATCCATTTTCCAGAACCCATTTATACAAACAACCAACACCTACTCTTGAGTCCTGAAATTCACTCATCAGTTTTGTTTTAGGTGTCAAGATATATTAGTTAAATTTGTGTGTAGTGTATGTTCTACAAACCCATTTGAAATCTCTTCGAGGTTCACGTAGATTCAACAATCATGAGCCACTATGTTAGTTCCAAAAAATGAACAAAATTAAAGAGTAAGAAATATGTACAAGTTTTAGCAATTGCCCTCCATCTACATTGCTCTTATGTTTGACCTGAAACACCCCCTTCCATCAAACATTCTTAAGTTCCATTTATTTTTAAAGAAAATAAAAGAAATGAGAAGTTGGGAAGACAAGAGAAGAGATATTATCCTTTCAAATCATATCAATTTATTTCTTTTCCAGCCTTAAAAAAATTCAACACACCAACTTATTCTAATGAGCATCTTAAAAACCCTCACTCGTATAATTTAAAATCATGCGTTTATACACTTTCCAGTCATTGTGGTTGCACCATACATTAACAAGACCCATGTAAAAGCCAGACAAGATGACATATACAACTGCAAGTAGGACCATTTGATCATGGGTATTACAGATGTAGTAAGTGTACGTTGTAACAGAAATATTTGGTTAACTGTTTGCTTACTAATCATGTCGTAACTTGTAAACACCGTCAATAGGGACGGAACAAACTAATCTTATGAACACAAATGAACGTCGATAACTCATAAAAGACGCAAATGTGATGCATAATTTTAGCTTACAGTGTAATACCAAATTTTCATTAGGCATCTTCTGTTGCAACTTGCAACTTCCACAAAACAAAGAAATGTATCATATGTGTCACTCTACGCTTAAGAGGTTAACACTGATGGAAACAGTAACCCAGTTTTATGCTACGCATATAATAGTAATATAAAACAACAATATTGAGCAGGAAAACTACAGACATCTAAATAAAAGAGGCAAACTTCAAGCAGACAATAACTTATTCGTGAGTAAGAACATACTGTAAACTGGAAATTATCAAAAATTATACAAGGATATAAAATAGAAAATCTCTCAATTGCCAACACTATTAGCTTGACTAATAACGACCCACCAACAGAAAATCATCATCTTCAAGAACCTGAACATCTTTGTCTCCTATGAAATTCTCCCGCCCAATTTCCTTCACTATATTCACAAACTCGACCCGTTTGGCCAAAGGGAGGGGTACATATGGTAATCGAAAGATAGGTCGTATGACCCCTAACTGAGCTAAAGCTGTGTTTATCCCAATTGGATTTGGCTCACAAAAAAGCCAATTTATTAAAGGTAAAAGTTTTTTGTTAAGTGAAGGATTTTTACCTTGAAACAGTAATTCTCGCATCAAACTGGGAACCAAATTGCTAGTAACTGATATAACTCCTGTAGCTCCATGATCCCACCTTGAATCATGGCACTCGTCATCGTTCCCACTCCAAACACTGATCCCATTTTTGGTGTATTCTTTTACTCTGTCGTGACCCACACATTCCTTGATGCCTGCAAAGTTGGTGCTTTCAGCAATTGAGTAGATAACACGTGGTGGAATATCTTGACCTGTTCGGGAGGGCACGTTGTAGATAATTGAGGGACCCATTGGGAGAACACTCTGGAAGTGAGCAACCATCCCCTCTAATGAGGTTTTACCATAGTAAGGGTTGATGTGGAGGGCTGCATGCATCCCAACTGCAAACCCCTGTTCGGTTGCGTGGACTGCCTCTCGAGTTGAGTTACTTCCAGTGTTTCCAATGACCTGAGATTTATGTGGCAGCCTAGTGGTTAGGTCTCTAATTTGGACAAGTCGGGTGGGTTGGATAACTGGCAAAAAACGATTTGGGTCAACCTGTGTAGCTTTAGTGTCGAACAAAACAGCCTGGTCTTTACTAACCATTCTTAGATCTTATATACAAGTGGATAATTACTAAATGTAATACAGAGTAACATTGAAAGAAATAATAGCTTTAGGAAACCAGTCATGGTTCTTTTATGATAACACTTTAAGATGATTGTATGCGGTAAAAAAAAAAAATTCTGGTAATCTTTGATCTGTTCAACCCATTTGATATGTGTACTCTTTAATAGCTAAATTTTACAATTTAAACCTATTTACAATTTAAACCTATTTGGCATGTAGGAGCTAAACGACTGACCAAATGGTCAATTTGTAAGTTGATGGGCCAAAATTGCCACCTCCATTACATGGTTCAACCTCATCCCACTACACCAATTTAGGAACAAAATAGATTAAGGGTTCATCTATAGTTATAGCAAGTAGTGTTCCAAAATGACCTTAATTGACGAGCCAAAGCAATTGATGGTGTGGCCAATAAGCATGATGTGTTCATCCCAACTCATCAACTGGCCTTCACCGGTGGTCCCACCGACAATCACACCCTCAGCTCCGTCTTCAATTTGCATATTTACCAAAGCATCATAGGCCTCTAAATCAAACCTCCCATCAGGTAGGTAGGGCGTTTTGATGGCTGTTATCAACCGCAGTGACTTGATGTCATCCGTGAAGGTCCTTGGGTAAACAAGGAAATAGATGACATGATGCAGGTAAAAACAGAATATCGATCAAAGAAAAAAGAGATAATTATTAAACTGATTTAATGCCCTCTTAGGAGTGTGTATATCCAACTTTTATGCTTTAATTAATGACTGATTATAAGGGAGATATAGACCTGTTTTTATTTTCGAAGCTTCGCATGGGAAGATGAAAATTGGGGACTATGGCGGAAGATGGAGTTGTCCATCGCGTACTCCTAAACAACATCGAACAACGAAGAAAATGCATCTTTAGTAGTAGGCAAAAAAGAAACTGAATCGTCATAACAAATAGTAGCACCAAGCTTTGACATAAATAAGCAGCTCATGCATCCATCCAATTCTATATGTATCAAAGCCAAATGCGTACACCAACAACAATTGTAACTTGTGAATGTGTGAACAAATGCCATTTCAGGTATGATCAAGTCAATGCACAGGTGACAAACGACGATATAATAAAATAAGTTACAGAAACATGTTATATAATACGAGTAGTATGTTATAGCATTCACTGTATAACTATATTTGTTATTATTATTATTAATTTATTACAAGTATTATTTATTTTGGTATCATCTTAAAATTTGTAACTAAATGAACTTAATCAGGAAAATTTAGAAATTCTTGGCAAAATAACAACATAAGAGTACCTTTTGGGGTTTTGAGGGCGTACAAATTGGAAAACAGAGCTGCTGCTGCTTTTATATGCAGATATTTGCTGATATAGCACAGCCATCCTTCCCAATTTTCTATATATAAACACAAATAAGATGTGATGATTCAGAAACTTTTATTGTCGTCGGATTGCAATCGGAGTGATGTTGGCCGTTATTTATTTCGTGTTGCGGCGGGGGATTTTTCCGTACAACAATGGCGGCTGCTGCTACTGATTTTAGGAAAAAAAGCATTTTATATGGCTGCTACTGTTTTTCTTTAGTTTGGAGATATATTCGACTTTACTCCCTTTCATTTTGGAGTTTCCCTTTTAGGTCTCTAGACTATTACTAAATAGCAATACGGTCCCAAATATTTATGCACACATTATGTCTACGTTTTCGGTTTTATTATTATTTTTTTTTTCGAATTGTGTGGATCATTTGCTCGCAACAGGGGATCTAGTTTACGTTGTCTTAATCAGGTCCGCGCTAGAGAGCCCCTCACTCTCAATACCTAGTAGGAAGAAAAACTCCCAACTAAACCGCCCGATGACACAACTTTTAATTGAGATAAACTCATGCCCCCTTTGCAGGACTCAAATTTGCTTCACTGGAAGATTTTATTGTAAAATTCCTTCAGATGTCTTTCTCATGTCTCAAACTCGAGACCTCCAACATGTAAAGCTGATACTCAACCATTGAGCTATAATGGGAAGTACGTTTTCAGTTTTATATTTTCGGTCATGTGTTAATTTTAACTAGGCGTCGGCCATATTTTAACATATTTTTTTGTGAAATTCCTTAAAATGTCATTTTATGTCTCGAACTCGAGACTTTCAACATGTAAAACTGGTGATCAACTACTGAGTTATAATAGGAAATACATTTTAACATATCTTTTTAGCCATTGTCATCACTATTTTCAATATAAAAATAAAAGAATGGAATGAACATCGTAATAGAATGAAATATCACATTTTGTCGGCATGCTTGATTGTTTTAGATAGCATTAGGAAATGTATTATTTCTTTAGCCTTTCAACAAATATTTTCAATATTTTCGGTCTGTTTTAATTTTGTGAAATGGTGAATGACTTACTCCATCTATATAAAACATTGATATATAGATTGTTTTTTACTTCATTTTTACTTTATACTTTTATATAAAACAAATTGTGTTTTTTAGCAATTAAAACTTTAAATTTACCATATTATAACATAGATGTTTCAATCATTAAATAATCATATTAATTCCCATTACATCAATTGATTTTACATTCGACACCATTGTTGCTGACGCCCGTCGCCGCCATATCCATATCACCATCTCCGCCGCATCGTACATACATACGCAGGGCCGTCTCAACTGTTTATTAGGGTCAAGCATGGGCTTTAGGCCCCCCAAAACAAAAGGCCCCCAATTTTGTAGCTATCTATATGTATACATCAAAATTTTTAGGCGGCTAGAAAAATACTCTCGCGTAAATTGAAGAAAAAGAAGAGGGAATAGGGTAAGTCAGACGCCTCATATCTCGAAGTCTTCATCTCCTTGAAAACTGAAAAGCATATAAGAAGAATAAAAAGCTTATTACCTAATTGATTTTGGTAAAGGAAACGCATTTATTCCTTTGTCTTGCAACTCCCTCTCCTTACTTCGTATTTCGTAAGTTTTTTTTTTTTTCATGTTTTAAAACACAATTTCAGTATATTATATATTAGTACGAGTAGATTTATGTTTATATAATATTAATGTATTTATATGTTTAGTGTTAGTAGTATACTTTATTTGTATATGCATAGATGATAGTAGGTTTGTTAGAAGTTTGTGTTATATTATAATTTAGCCAACTTCTAAATTCTAACTGATTCAAGGTAAAAGTAGATTTTTAGGAATGTTACATGTTGTTCATCTCCTTGAAAACCGATAAAGGAGGAGGGTTTTTATTAATCTTATTTTAATTCTGGTGATGATGAGACATATACACAACCAAGGTTTATAAATTTGGGTCTTTTGTTATCATCGTAATAGTTTGACCAGCAAAAATTAGGATTATGTGATACCTAGATTATTAATGTTAAGGGATTTTAAAACTGGAAGTGATACGCTTAATAATGTTAGATTGTTAGACTAATAGACCTTGCTAAATGTTGTAATTATTGAGCCGAGTTTGATAGTCAAAACGAGTCAACAAAACAGGGTACAACTTGGGTAAAGAAGACAATTACATGCTAACTTTTTATCAGCCCTGAATATTGTTTCTTTAAACAGCAAGTTAAAACCAGAAGCAACCAGTAGCAGCCCAACATCAGGCGACCAGCAGCAGCAACATCAACAGACAACAGGTACACTTTTTTTGTGTTAATAAAATAGGCCCCCACAATTGATGTCGTTTAAGGCCACAAAAAACTTTGAGCCGGCACTATACATACGCTAATCAGTTCTTAGTGTAATAGTTAAATATAGAAATGAATAAGTAATGTAAATACATTATCAATAACAAAAATATTCCATTGATTTAAATACTTACTATATATAAAAAAATTCTAAATTTTGTTTAGAAAAGCAAGACATTACTTTATGTTTTATTAATAAAAAAAATGAATAATATTATATTGAATGATATAAGTTTTTTTATTATTATTAGCTGATTTTATATTTGCTGCATACTTTCTCAATTTATTTTTATTATTTTATTTTTATAATATAATTATAAAGGGGTTATTTAGATTTGAACACTGTATTCTCGAGTTTTTTTTAAATGATAGGAAAGGAAAAGATCGGATAAGGAAAGAAAAGAAAAGAACAAAATTTATATATCAAAAAGACATTTTCGAGTTACATGAAAAACTAAAGAAAAGAAAAGAAAACACAAAATTAATAGTGTTCTTGAGATAGAAAGAAAATAAAAGAAAGGGAAAAAAGTTATAATTTTACAATTATGTCATTTTTCCTATAAAGTTGTTATTAATTAATAGGGGTAAATTAGTAATTATACACATAACTTAAAAGTTTTCCATCCAAATCCTCCCAAAAATGGGAGGAAAGTTTTTACTTCAAAAACATCCATGTTTTCTTTTCTTCCCCTTTCCTTTCATTGCTGTGATAATTCATATAATTGCCTTATTCATCAATTTTTTTTAAAAAAATATGTTTTGTAGGATGACAGTGTACAACAGGAGAGCAACAGTTTTCCCTTAAATGAGGGCCAAGAACCAATAAAGGTTGAGATGGAAAAATTCCTTTATATCTTTTCATATAATGGTGGTGGTGTTTTTACATGTAAGGTGTCTAAGATTTGGTCAAAAATTCCTTTATATCTTTTCCTTTTTCCTTTTACTGTATCCTTGATTGCAGAATCCAGACAGTAGAGCTGTAGCTTCAGTACTGAAAGTGAGACCCACTTCTGTAACGAAGAAAGTCTGATTCCATGAACCTACATCTACAAATAAAAGAAAATATCTTGGTGGTGCAGTATCCAACTCGACACAAAAGAAACATAAGTAATATTTTGTATGTTTTATTCTTACATTATGATATAACAAGTCTTTCAGATATATATTAAGTTGCTTCATGGACTTTGAAGGAGGGTGTTTGCCGGTACACAGCAACCCATACCCATCACATTGAGGGAGAAGGTAATTTCCCAAGTTAGATAACATTGCTGTGATAATTCATATAATTGCCTTATTCATCAAAAAAAAATTTAAAAAATATGTTTTGTAGGATGACAGTGTACAACAGGAGAGCAACAGTTTTCCCTTAAATGACGACCAAGAACCAATAAAGGTTGAGATGGAAAACCTATTAAATGATTTGAAGCGTCTCCTACTTCTGCCCCTTCCAACTTCTTTAACTAATCGGCCTTCATCCCCTGACTGGCCTTTATCGCGTCCTGAAGATTTATTTTGTGTTAAAGAGTACTTGGAATTTCTGAATTCTGCCAGCAGGTCAGTCTTTTCTTTATTTATCAATTATAGTCATTGCTTATATAGTTATATACTTTGATACAAATAAACACACATACAACTAACACCTTTTTTTTTCCTTCTATTATAGGGGTGATTTGATACAATTTCCGGTAATTCATTTTGTATCTTTTTCCATACATCCACTACTAATAATCTTCCACAATACTAGATCAACAATGATTATATAATGATAAAAAAAACAATACTCAAACTATATAGTAATAGCAACATATCACTACCTTAATATAACCAAACTACCAAAGTTCTTTCACTATACATATTTGCATGACCATAGTTTCTGATACCTGAAGTTTCTGCAGGGTATTAAGGAAAAAACAGCTACAAAAATCGTTGATGCTCGTGAACTTCAACCTTTCAGAAGCGTAAGAAATTTTAAGCAATTATATGTCTGTCAAAAAAAGTATTTCATAACTTTAAATTTTGGTCATCTTTAGGTTAATTTTTTTGGCTGATTATACACTCTTATGTTTAATATTGCAGATTAATGACCTTAATAATATTGATAGTGTTATGACAAGAAAGGTACTTGCTCTTCTTTTGAATGACTTGTACAATATCTTGCATATGCTTGCTCATGACATCGTTTTATAATGGTGTTGTACAGAATATGTTGACAGGGCTGTTTAAAGCCATTACAGACATATTGACGAAATCTTGAAGATCTCCAAGTGCTCACTGATGCATCACACTTAATCCTTCATGATTTTGTCACGTGAACGCAAGTGCACACTGATGCACCATTTTATTACTTGTGCTTCTATAAAGCCGTTAAATTTTGTTAGTGATAGTTTTTGTACCATATCTTCCATGATCATGTCAATGTTTTAGAAAGGGTGACATTCGATCTGACTTTCCTTTCAGGATTTTTATGCTGACTTCAAAACTACAATCAACGTACACAGAGATATAAAAAAATATCTCACAAGAAAACTGCGAGGAAACCAAACACACCAACACCAAGGTTGCAAGATGACCAATTCTAGCCTAATTTAATCACAAACTGTTCCTTAAATTTATGCAAGCACAATGTCGATTCTTGTAACAGAATGTTTGTTGTCATGGCCCGCTAGTACTTAGAAAAGATCAAATCAACAAGCTACTGAAGCCGTTGGTTGTTAAGCTATAGAGTAATCTATAGGTTGCCTAACTAATGAGTTATCTATCCCGTCATTTGTTGGTATTCATCTTGTTAAACCATCTTTTTGCCCCAAAAAGGTTTTTGTTAAATGCACTGACCCCACAATTCTCGTCTTGTTAACCCGTCACTAACGTTCATTCCACAATTCCCTCCCACGTCATCTCAGTGTAATTTTATCATTGAACCAATTTTACAACAATAAAGATACACATATGACACTGCAAGTTTGTGAGCACATATATACCATGTCAATGACAATGATTGCTTTGATACATATTGCATATATCGTTGAATGATTTTGACTATACTTACCCAACAATCAATTTGACTTCAAATTATATATTTAACAAAAAACCAATTTAGAGTATGTTTATACCAAAAAATAAATGGATATTGAACTAACATCTTCGTTCAACAGAACCTTTACTATCCGAGCAGGTGGTGGTGTCGGTGGCGGGACAACAACGACTCTCCTACAAGAAAATTGATTGTACCTTAAATAAGAAGAATAAAGAAAACATTTGAGACATCAACCCCATTTTGGATTTATTAGTCAAATTCCTATAGAAACCAATTTCCATCCTCTACAGGAGTAAATCCACATGTTAGTAATAAGAGCTTTTCAAATAGAGCATTCCGAAGAATCATTTAACGAACATGGATTGTCTAAACTTTAAAGCCAAAAGGTCATTAACAGTAGCATCCAATATTACAATTCTTATACTTTTCATCATCGTTAACATCTCTTTAGTTATGAGAAGAAGGATTACTAATACCATGATGCAATTGGCAGCGTAAAAATCATCCAAAAGGATCAGGGTCAAGAAGACGTAAATCAAAGAGTATTCACAATGATAAGAAGATTTTTAAAGCTTTTTATTAATTCATTAATTTTAACCTAAAAAAGGCATCTCCTTTTCTCTATAACTTGATTTGGAAAACAATTATGTATAAAAAGTCGGAGATTTCCAATCTATCCACTAAAAACAACTATTCAACCAAATGGTATCAACATTTTTTCAACGACTTTTTTCTAAATTTTCATAAAAAAATACTATTCATCAACCTTCTATTTAAGATAGCTAAAAAAGTTCAAAATTTAAAATGCATCAAATAATAATCTAAAAGAGGACAAAATTTAAATATCTCTAAGAAAAATTCCAAATCCATAAAATATATATGAAAATTTAAATTTTGACGGGGACATTGTCCTTCTCGCTCCCTTTCGGTGCCGTTTCTAAGGTCAAGATAGTATGCTTGACTGCTTGTCATATATCATAAAAATTAAGATTGAGATTGCAATTGAATGTGGAATCAAAAAAAGTAACAACTAGCATAAAAGTATCGAGTCATTACTCATTTGTTGAAAGAAATACGTCAAAACAATAACTTAAACAAGAAGTTTTTGTTAGGATTTATAAACATAAACATATAAACAATCACGAGTACGCAACGGATAAGAACGTATATGCAATCACATTAATTAACAAAGAAGAAATCGAATGTGTAACTTTTAGCGTAAGCTTCCAATAAGATAATAATAATAATATTAATATTAATTAGGGTTTAAAGTAAAACCTCTCTACGATTGCACACACAACACGTCCAACAAAACCCCACCAAAAGGCTAGATCTTGAATCACCAAAAGGCTAAAACTCATAGTTTGCTTTAATATGTTTCGTCCAATACAATTTAGAAACACAAATAATATGTTTCAATTCTGTCGAAGTAAAAACCCCACCAAAGTACTATTATTACTATCAATCGATATAATAATATAATATAGCTTTGATGTTCGAATTGTAATATGGGTTTTGTGCTTCGGTTTGTATTCCGATCGAGTGAAACAACATAAGGGTTTTTTAATTTATGAGTTCATACGTTAGGTATAGATTATTAGGATATATAGAGTGTAAATATATCCCTAATAATTTAACTTTTTAATTATGACAACGCTTACTAATCAAGTCCTAAACAAAATTTACACTTAAAATTTTATATTGAATCAAGTCTTTTTAAATTCTTATCAAATACTACCTTACCATCTTACGGACTTACGGTCTACCTCCTTTGGTCCCCAGAATTTGCGTGTTCAATCTCTCGTTATAATTATAAAGGGGCTATTTAGATTCGAAAGGAAAAGTGAAATCTAGTAGTATTTTATTCCAAAAAACTTCTCCCGATCATTGACTGCCACCAAAATCAACTCTCCCTCGACTTGGACTTTTATTATTTTTCTCTCCATCATTATTCATTAACAGGTTTCTTCAATTCTTTCTCAATACTCTACTTTCTCTTTTTATTTTTATATAATTATAATTAATTAATATTAACTCACAGATCACTTTATTATTGTTATGTTCGCTATATATAATAATTTCTGTATCTATATATTGTAGATAGAAGTGAGTGAGTCGGTGGTGAGATGGCTGGGCGTTTCGATCCTAATCCTTTTGACGATGGAGAAGAAGTTAATCCATTCGCTGTAAGTTTATTATTATTATTATTATCAGTTACCCGAGGCTATATCGATGTGTTTTGTTTGAATATACGATATGCGATTTACTGTGTTTGACTTCAACTTAGGGTTTACTTTCTGGATCTCGTTTTTCTATTAAATCTATCCATATTTGCATTCTTCTGCTTCATCTTAACAACTTGTATATATATATATAGATATAGTAGATGTTTATATATGTGTGTTTGCGTATATGCTTTATGTAGTACTAGTATTTAATTTAATATAGATATGTGTTAGTATGTAATGCAGAAGCTGAATGTGATATTGATTTATCTGTTTTTGTTTTGGAATGATATATATTGATTTACTGTTAGGGACGGAATGGTGATTTTGTCTGTTATATAATTTTAAAATGGATATAGATAGATAGGTTTTGCATATGTGTTTTTTTTTATTCTTCTACTATATCTTAAAGTTCATAGTTTTTGTTTGCATATTGATTTCTATAAAGTGATTGGCTAGTTTCCGTATGCTCTTTTATGTACTGACTAATTGTGACTACATAAACAGGATGGAGCCGGGGGTAAAGGAGGCAAGACAAATTACAGTGGAGGTTCATTCTACACATCGGTAAGTCTAACAATTTCTTCTTGAGAGTTGAGTCCTTTTTCTGTAGCGCTTATGATCATTATCATAATTACGGTCTATTATGTGTGGTTTATCAATCTACAATATTTTTTATTATCTTGATACTCATCAAGATTCATGCGTATAATATTGACTTAATTATTGTATTTTCTTTCAAAAATATTATTGGTTATTCTGTTTCATCGGTGTGTGGAAATATCTTCAAATTTTTGTCTAATTTTGACTCGGTTTTGCAGAGTGTTCCACCTGCTACAAACTCTCGGCTATCGCCTCTTCCTCACGAACCTGCAGATTTTTATGACAGGAGTGCTCCAGTTGACATACCTCTTGATTCAGCCGCAGTAAGAATAGTTTTCATATCTTATTGTATCTATCCTTATGCTTTAAGAAACTTGGATATATGCAATTGAGTGGCCTTTTTATGCTTTTATTGCCCACATGGGAATTAAGTCGATCTAACTGTGCAAGCAGTTTATTGTAATTTGTGGATGGATCATGGTTTTTTGGAACAGCTACTTTTAGGTTGAGTAACTTATGTTACATATGTCATTGAAAATTTGATATGATTGCTTCTCTAAATAACTATTTTCATTGTTTCCTTTGATACAAATTATCTGAGAAGGATTGGAAAGATTGAGTTGAGGATGTAAAGTTGATGAAGCAAGTTAGTTAACACTTAAGTCTAGATTAAGTGGCCTACTAATAAGTTTGTGCACAAACCCTTAATTTATACTTTTATAGGCAACTCTGAATAAATAATTCTAAGTTGGGTTTTGTGGAACACTGCTTCATTTCATGAACTGCTACTTTATTTCTCAACCACTGTTACTTTCTATCGTCTTCTTTGAAGGATCTGAAGAAGAAAGAGAAAGAGCTGCAAGCTAGGGAATCTGATCTAAGGAAGAGAGAAGAGGTAATTCTCAAGAATTATTTTCTATCTATAAGTTTGTTACGATTTGAACATGGTGTTTGCATTAATATTCAAGCACATTAACATCTGTACCAGATTTGTTTTGAAAGACACAGTAGTTATATGGTTAAACAGCTTGGCTATACTTAGTGACAAACCATCCCTGGGTAATTTGAACAGGGAAAGCCTACTTTATTTACTGGTTATCTGTAAGGAAAGGGACACATAAAGAAGATTTCTTTCAAGTGCCGAAAAATAATTGTTTATGACCTAGTAGTGTTTGTGGTTTCAAAGCTTGGTTCCTTGGAGTTTAATATTCCATTTTTTTTTCCTGATATAACAAGCTTATGTTAGTTAGAAAATAATGATACATTTTAATTCTTCCGAGATAGTATTTATGGCGTTAAGAGTATTCTACCTTTCAAAGAGATTGTAATTATTTGATTGTTGTTTGCAGATAGTAAAACGGAAAGAAGAGGCAGCTGCACGTGGTATGTTATCTTCTGTCCCGATTGTCATATGCTACTGTTTTAAGTATAAATGGAAAAGATTACCTATAAATTGAAACATCTTAACCTACTACGGAAATATAGGCACAACTCGATGTTATTTCAGCAATCAACATGAGCAACTAACCAACTCCTTTGTTTGCAGCTGGTATTGTTCTTGAAGAGAAAAATTGGCCACCCTTTTTCCCTATCATTCATCATGATATTGCAAACGAGATCCCAATTCATCTGCAGAAATTGCAATATGTCGCATTCACAACGTATCTGGGTATGTTTTTTTTCTTTGTTTATCATGCGACAAATATTTTGGTTTCTATCTGCATGAGTGCCACGAGATCAATCAGTTTTATGTCTTCTCGCACTATAACAATTAGGTTCGCAAAATAGAACTGTCAAGTGCTCAAAGCGAATCTAATCGTAGCCCAGACTCTGTAAGATAGCTTGTTTTTTTGTTAGTTAAAATCAAGTTACTTATATGTGTATCATATGGCAGGACTAGTATTCTGTCTTCTGTGGAATATTATAGCCACAACAACAGCTTGGATTAAAGGAGAAGGTTTGTGCAGATTGATTTTTTCTCCATTCTTTACGGTCTTGACACTTGTTATCTTTCTTCCCATTGAATGTGTTGTTGGAAATTCGTTCTTATAAGATTTTACTTTTGATAGACCCGAAGATATGGTTTCTTGCTCTTATCTACTTCATATCAGGAGTTCCACTTGCCTACGTGCTGTGGTACCGACCTCTTTATCGTGCATTTAGGTAAATACCAATCTCTACAAAGAAAGTTGATGACCAGGAATAGTTATCATTTTTTTGTTTTCTTCTAAACTCTATATGAATCTTAATATAGTGGAAGTGCATGTTTGTCCCCGAGTGTAAGTGTACCTTTTTCTCCGTAAAAGACTACTGGATTTAATGTGGTGTGTGGTGAATATCTTAACAGATCATGAGCCAATCTGGCTCATGAAATGTTGTTAGTTTGAGGAAGAATACTATTTTGAAATGTTTAACCATCAATCAAATATTTAAAATAGTTTTTGCTAATGACAAATGAGGGAATTTTTGGCCAGAATCAATTTTTAAAAAGAATACTTGGTAATGATAATAGTAGGCAAAGTAGTAAATTTAACTGCACATTTACGATAAAAAGTGAATCTGTTCAAAATCCAATTCATGTAGATCATTTAGCATTTTAAACTTGTGTCTTGTGCTCACATCTGTATCACAAAAAAATTACTGTCTGTAATGGTGAATCATATGTTTACTTGCTGTAAGGACAAACAGAATACTAGCAAAATACTGTAATTAGAGAATGTAGAAAAGAGGAAATTGAGATTAACAAAGGGAATTCGGTTCCCTTTTTAGGTCACTGGGAATGTGTATAGTTGGTATCTACTTGATGTATATTGGGATGTGTATCCTGGAGATAAAAGAAATTTACTCTTTTTTTTTACATTGGAAACTACATTGCAGGAATGAAAGTGCTTTGAAGTTCACTTGGTTCTTCCTATTTTACTTGGTATGATTTCAAACTATCCATAGTTTTTTTGTTTGGGTTATTATATTCCCATGGTGGTAAGTCGTTCTTTATGGTGCCTATAGGTTCATATAGGCTTCGTCATCTTTGCTGCAGTCGCCCCTCCCGTGGTCTTTAAAGGAAAATCTCTTGCGTGAGTTTCTCATACGACTTCCAGTTTTTCTGTATTTCTTGGTTTTATAAATTATTAATTTGACACTTGACAGCATAAATAATTGTTGTTTGACCTGAAAGTTGTTCATTTTGAATTAATCCAATCTTATCAAGTTTGGTTCTAATGAGTTGGTTTTGTGATTTGCATTATAATGCCTGACGAGTAATATTGAGCTATTTGAGTAAGTAAATGGTTCTAATTTTTATATGCTAATTTCATATAAACTTGAAGCCTTTGAATAGCATTACAAAGAATACCTAGGTCATTCTTTCTATTGCTAAAAAAATCAAGTATTCTAACGAACAAATGATTTCAACACAAGACCAACAAATTGAAACTTGATTGAACGCTAATGGCTCTGCTTAATTCTCTTTGGGCCCACTCTTGCAACCAAGTTACAAATGAAACTGATCAGTACAAGTCAGGCTTGAACTGTGTTTGTTAGTTTGTTTATATCAAATTGTCATACATGCATTAGTTTCATCAGCTTTTGTTTCTGAAAAATCTTCTTCCTTGAAACAGAGGGATTCTACCAGCAGTTGACCTTGTAGGCAATCATGCAATTGTTGGGGTAAATTCCTTTTCAACTTGTTGAATTTGGGTTTCTTCTCTCTTTAACAATGTTAACTAAGTGCATTTTCTTGTAGATTTTCTATTTTGTAGGATTCGGTTTATTCTGTCTCGAGTCTTTGCTCAGCATCTGGGTTATTCAGGTCAGAGTTCTTATCTGCTTTTTTTTTATCATCCCAAATTGCCGTTGTTAAATCATTCAATACTCTTAAAATTTGACAGATTTGATGACCAAATTTATAATATGAAAAAAACTACAACTTTGCGCCGGAAAAAAATTAAGGAAATTCATACTGTTTTTTCACTGATCTGCTAGAAATGGTTGAGATTTTCATGATTTTTCTTGTGCAGCAAGTATACATGTATTTCCGGGGAAGTGGCAAAGCAGCAGAAATGAGACGTGAAGTTGCTAGAGGTGCAGTACGTGCAGCGGTATGAGTCGGTGTTCACATGACGGGGTCATGATGTTGAATCGTTATAAATCATTGGACAGAGCAAGGTTTTCTGGAGGATGTTTCTAGTTGCTCAGGGAAAACTTTGATGTGAATTCATAAAGTTCTTTGTGATTTTTTCTGATTTTATGGAAGGATTTATATGATGTAGAAGTATAGAAAGATGCGAAAAATTGGTATTTACCTGTGTAAATTTTGTGTTATATACTGATTGTGCTGATTTTTCCTTACAAGCCAGGATTGCATTCTTAGCATTCTTGATGCAGGTGATGTATTTTCTTGCTATTTGGAGAAAGTTGTCTAGAAATGGCAATCAATCTGATTTTTCTTCCACCATAAAATCCGGTTAAAGTTGAATTTGCACATAGGGGGTAGGGGTGTAAATGAGCAGAGGATTATAAATTTAAGTCAGGTTCGGTTAATAATTACTCGACTTTGGCTTGATACAATTTCGAATAACCTTATAAATGTGTGATGAACTCGAGCTTGAAAATTTAGTTATTCTTCAAAACTTGAAACTTGTTAATATTTTTTTTAGCATTTTTATTTAACTATATTTAAAGGTTTTACTTGATAAACTCGACTAATTATTTGAACTAAAAATCTCATAGTTAAAAACTCATAATAGATGAACTTTTTTATCAACTACCCTGGAACGTAATAGATGAACTAATTTATTGAGTATTATCTTGTATTTTAATTCCTGGTACTCTAAATTATGTACAATACATTGTGCAATATTATTTTTCTTGTCCGTGCAATAATCAATTACTAGTTTTACTTTACGGTTGATAATACTCGACCCAACTTGCAGCCCAACCTGAAAAAACTTGGGTACCGTTGTATATTCATGATTTGCCAATCTACTAATAGTCTAATATGATGTTTGTCAGGTTGGGTTAGGTCTTTTGGGGTCATCAAGTTGACAGGTAAACTCAATTTCTATTTCATTTTAAGGAAAAATGAACACTTTAATGCATAGATAATCACTTGATCATATAGATAAACTCAAAACGCGTTTAGTTGTAATATAGATGTTCAAGTCACAAAGAAACACATTGAGAGCAGAAGAAAGTAATTACTTATAAAATACAAACAAGAATACATAGGGTTATGATTTATGAATCACGTACGTTGAGTTTGTGTTTGTCGTCTGTTGGGTTGAAATTACTCTCCCTAACTCAGTTAAGTAAAAGTTTCCGATTAGAAATTTAATCCTGACTCACGACCAACAAACTTGGATCCGGTCCGTGTAAACAAAATCATGGCTCAAACTAGTTGTCAGGTTGATTTCGAGTTAAATGAGTTGTTTCGAGTCTAGTCAGTTTAATGCCAACCTATTGTGATTTCCCGTAGTACTTATATATAGCTTTTAAAACAATACAACAACTAACAAAAAGATCTTATCAAAAGATACAACCAAAGTGCAAAACATTGAATTTTAAATCTAGAGTTTAGACTTCAAAAGGCTAGTGATAGTATAATTGTATATATATTAATCCAAACAAAAGAGTTATACTCCGTATTAAAATTTTCTTTTTCATTAAATAGATAATGATTTGTTCCCTAACCATCATTAATTGACTTGTACAAAAGTCAATATCATCATCTACTTCATAATCATTCATTAACCTTTACAGGACAAAAAGATTACATGACTTTAGTATAGCATCCCACTAGTTTTGTTTTTTGTAAGCGGGAGATTGATGAATTGATAGGCCTAAATATTTGTTTAACGATAGTAGTGGATATAATGGAAAAGTTTTCCTACTCAAATATATCTCACTATATTTAGAATGATAGATGTAAAGAATAAAGATTAGACTAAAGAGTCCCATGCCTTTCTTGGTCTTAATACTCGTACGATGTACGGTAGATATATACATTGTATCATAAGTAAATTCGAATATGCCTTATACATGATTCATGAGTATAAAATAAATTGTTGTTAAAGTAAATCGATAATCGAATTTAAATTATAAAAAACAATAATGATAAATATAATATATGTGTAGCTAAAATTTTAGATTTACCTTAAATTTTTAGATACATATCAAAATCGGAACTTGTAAACATAATGGATGATAGCAAATAGCCTTGTGATTTCATATCGTAAACTTAATTTTTTGAAGTATTCATGTTAATAACTTTATTATGATTAATATAAGTAATAGGAGTTGAAGAATTAAGAAAGAAAAAGAAACAATTTATTAATGAGAAAACGTTCAATCAAATAAGGTTATAATGTCTTTTGTATTAATAAGCCAAGCGTTAGAGTTTATTTCTAAGTCTAATAAAAAAATTGAATTTATATACAACTAAAAAAAGCTAATTTAACAAAATAAATAAATTAAAGGACACGTATCGATCAAGTATTACACCACGTGTCACTTCAAAAACATGAAAATTCTGTTTTAATTTATTGGTAGATATGGATCCGGTCAATACTTCGTGAGAACCAGCCCGAACAATGTTCCTCTGTCCTTAATTAATACATGCAGAAAACAGATTCAAACTCATAAATATTTTCGATGATCGATCCCATAAAACATTTAGCCTCATATTTCTTTTCATATTAAAGTTGTTCTTTAGTCCCAAATAATAACATTGGTAACTTGTAACAATTTTTGATAATAAGTTGAGTAATACATAAATATAATACAAACTTAATTTCATAATATATAATAATAATGCAAAGTGTTAAGGAAATACATACTGCTAAAAAGAAGCAGTTTACTCGGCTGATATCTCAACCGGCGTACCAAACTCCGGCAAATACAACATATATATCATACATCTATAATAGTTTTTATATATATGTTTAACAATAAGCCACACACTTCTTGCAATCCATAGTACACCCACCTCCGCCACCACCACCACCATACCCTTTGCCGGAGCGGCTATAAGCAGTGAAACATTTACTTGGACACGTCAGCTTTTTCTTGTAACAAGGCCCTTTATCTTTACACACAACACTTGGTTTAACAACCCCACTTTTAGAATGACCACCTTTCGGGCCTCCATAACCCGACCCGTACCCGCCACCAACACCGTTTCCGGGCCAGTTGTTACCGAACCCGGGTATGTTAAACCCGCCTCCTGACCCGGGTCCAAAAAACCCGTTGCCGTTGTCTTGACCACCTTTCTTGTTAGTACTTTTGGATTTGTTGGTAGTTGGGTCGGGTCGGGTTGCAATGGTGACACTAAAGAGGAAGAAAATGAAGAAGAAAGAAATGATGAGATTTTTCATGATGAATTTTGAAGGTTGATAAATTGTGACAATAAATATTTATTTTTAGAAGGTGGGATGTTGGGGGTATTTATGGTGAGCGAGTATTGGGTGTATGTATGAAATATGCATTTAAGAGGAACACAAAATGTAGGGTTGCATGAGATGTGTTTAAAGTGAGAGTTGGTTAAACGTCGTACATATTGCAATTATATTTTACTTGAAAGGTCAAAGGTACATGTTGCAATTACATTATGGTTTTGGTAGCCTATCTCTAATGGAGGTATCCTTGGTTGTTTTTGGATATTATTTTATTTTTTTTAAGTTTGTCCAAAATTAAGGATTTTTAAAAAAATCGTCCTTACTTGTCATTTTCTAATATATTTTTGTTTTTAGTGGAGGTCAGATGATATGTAAGGATGTTTGTATAGTTGGAGATAAAATTATAAGATTTGAAATATTTGTAAGGATGTATAAGAATTTGTAAAGATATGATGTGACACTAACATTGGAGATAGCCTTAAGAACGTTTGTCTGGTATAAACTATTTCGTTGAATAAAAATTTGTGTAAAATATGTTTTTATAGATTTTATTGATAGAAAATTTATTTTACGCAATACTCTCACAAAGGATATAATACCATGAGAAAGTTAATTGGTGGGTATGCCCAATGCTAGTAACTACTCGTTGAGGTGATCATTTTCATGTAACAAATATTTCTTTGCAACAAAAGTAACCACCATACCGTCAGAAATATAAAAAAAAAAAAAAAAATGTTTGTAAGGTTCGGGGTTAGATTGACCTATTCCATGGACTACCAACCTTAATTAATACAACTATACAAGCATATCAAGACATGAATAACTTAATTAAAGAGGAAAAAGAAAAGCGTCAATGCCCCAACCATACTATATCATTCAAGTCAAATATGAAATAAATACACGCATGTGCATTTGTATGTATTAGAGTATATTACTGTATACTTTGTAAACAAAATAAATATATATAGTGTATAGTTGATTTTTAGTAATTTACTCCGTATATAAAGAATTACCGTGGACATGTTTTACATAACTTTTAATTTGTTGGCTTCTAAGTTGTAAACATGATCTTAAAGAGGTTTTGAACTTGAAAAAGAAAATGTCCAGTTTGAGAGTTACAAATGCGAAGGCGAGTCTAAAGGAGTGCATGTGACACCACTTATAATTGATTTCATTAGGGAGTAGTACATCATTTTTACTTTATGACTTATGGGGCTTTCGACATAAAAAACCTATTCAGCTTGGCTTCGCTATCGCTCATGTCTTGTATTGTAGTCGGCCCAGAATGCCATTTATTAACTAGGAAAATGATTAATCAATCTAACTTATATAGTTATATATGTAAAAATTAATCTAAAACTTTAAAAATTTAACATGTGGATTGCATTAATTCTCTTTCCTATAATTAAGTTGATTATTAAGCATACAAATTAGGTTAGATTTATCATTATCTACTTGTTATGTGATGAACGTGATCCCTTTTAATTTGGGCATGAATAATTGCAAACAACATAAACTAAGGGTGCGCCTAACTAAAAATCCAAATTAAGTCAGCCTAGCTAGCTAATCAATAAAAATTAAAAGGGAACCATTTTAATCGGTTTCCTTAACCTAAAAGCATTGCAAGTTGCTTAGCTTGTCAATCGGTTCCCGGGGTTTAAGACGGTGGTTTTTCTCAAAAACTCGGATTTTCTTTGAAATTACAGGTGAACCGTGAATGTATACGTTTGAAAAGTTAAACCCCATAACTCCATAAGCCAATAACCACGTCCTCTAAACATATCAACATTGGACCCACGTCATAATTGGTCCGTCGAACAGCGCTATCATGGATTCATAAAAGTCAAAATCACGCACTGTATTTAGTTCACAGGTGTCTTCATTAATATTTCTGGACTTCTACTATACATTCATTATTTACTAAATCATTTTGGCATTCTTTTATCATCATTATTAATTATTCACGAATTACAAAAGGTCTAACAAGTATAAATTGAATTAATATAATAAGTATCCTAAATTACAAGGAAAATGAGATACTTTTCTCCACGACTTTAACTTATTATACCAAGGATAATTTGAATTGTTAAAGTCATGTTATTATGATTCTGATCAATAAAATAAGTGAGAAAAGTATATCCAAACTACACCTAGCTAGGAATCTTATTATTGGATTTGGGTCGGTTCTTAAAAGCCCAATATTATAGTGAGTATTATTTAATCATGATAATGGATTGAAGCGTTGAAGGCAGCAGATTTACTAAAAACCGTGTTGGATTTGATTTAGGTGATCTCAGCCCAATATCGACCTAATAACTTTGTTGTATGATTTATTTGCTTATGGGGTTTAAGTTATGATCTCAGCCCATAACCCCTTGCAAGTTTGATTTAGGGTCTTTAATTAAAATGATTTTAGTATCCGTTTATTTATTTTGACATGAAACGAAAGTGTACATTTGCTCGACAATCGCTAGTGCACATATCATTGTATTAAGCTCGAAAATTTCTATGACTTCCAGTCTAATGACATTTCCATAAGAGAGACATCAATTAATCATATTTATTTAAAAGTTGATGAATGCATTTAAAGGTATTTTATATATATTATATGGACATATTTATGTTAGTGAGCAAATAGAGGTGTACATTTTGGAGTTATTGGTTAATTCTTTGAGAAAGGGTAATGATCCATATATAAAATGTATACATTATACAACTCTATTGTACAATTTATGTATATAACATTTTTATGATAAAAGAGGTTTTGTTGAAACAACTAAAATTCATGAATTGAGCTAATGTATGTAAAAGGTGAAGTGTGTGTTTTTGAGAGAGAATGAAGGAAGCACGAAGTTGTATTAGAATGAAATATGGTGGAAAAGGTTTCGGGTCTAAACTCAACAATGGTGATTTTGACACTAAAATTCAAATTCTTCCTCGTTTCTTTGAATTAATCCACAAATCTTATACCAAAACGCTCAGAATTCAATTCCTCACAAACCCTAACAACTTTTAATCAATAAAAAACAACTATAAATCAAACCCACTAATTTTTCAAAATGCAAGTTTTGTGACATGAAATTAACGACTCAAATTTGTGATCAAACTTATGAAATTAATCACAGATTCTACAATATTATCACTAATCCATTGTTAATTCAATATCAGAACATCAAAACATTCACTGAAATTAATAGAAATTAAAAAAATCAAAATATTGAATTTTTTTGGATAAAAAAATATTAAGCTTCAAAAATCTCAAAATCTAGCTCGAATTAAACTAAAAATAGGTTCTAATCAGCCAAAATTTATCTATTTTCATGGGCTCTGATACCAATTGAAACAACTAAAATTCATGAATTGAGCTAGTGTGTGTAAAAGATGAAGTGTATGTTTTTGAGAGAGAATGAAAGAAGCTGAAAGTTGTGTTAGAATGAAATATGATGAAAAAGGTTACAAGTCTTTCTAACACGAGGGTTTATATACATATGACAAATAGACACTATTATTGTATTATCTAACATTTGTGTAGGAATTACATCCTTTTTCGAAAGGAAGAAAATTGTTTAGTAAAAATTTATTAATTCATGATTTCATGATTTATTCATTTTTATGTACAATACATAATTTTGGTTATTGATTAATTCTCGTTTATATTTAGCCTTTAGGTATGTTCTTAGATAATGTTGACTTCACACATCAACTGGTTGAGTGAGGACAACTTTTACGAGTGAGTAAAAGTCAAAGATGGAAAACGAAAGTCAAAGATTGGCACCGTCCATCATCCAAAGGAGAACTGCAATTTGCATTCATTTTAACTTTAAGCTATGCCATGTAGTCCACATCATCAAAAAGGGTTTATCCAAATGGGTGCCACGCTGGCATCACCATCCCCATTCATTTCAGTAAGTTAGTTTTTATTTTTATAACACTCGTACTCCGTATTTCTTAAACATTTCTTAGCATAAATAATTATCCTAATTCCTAAAGTATTTAATTGTTTAGATTGACGGAAATTCTCTGAACATATATGACTATATGTTGTGTTTAAGACCCAATCAAGCAGTGATCGATGAAGCCAGAATTTTATGTCTAAAATGCCAACTTCAAATTTTACAATTTTTTATGTGTTTATTTTTTCTAATTTTACAATTTCAAAATGGGGAAATGTTAGGTAAGCATGTAATTTTTATTAAAATTTAAAAGACTATTTATATTTATTAAATTCAGAGATTTAATTTATAATTTTTATTAAAATGACAATAACTAAAGTTAAATAAATCATTTATCATTCAAAATAAGTCATAAAGAAAATTGAAATTATTAACTGTTGGAAATTTACACAAATTGCCAGCTGCTAGTCAATATCACAAGTTACAACAATTGACTACTCAAATGAAGGTACAACACTAACTACTGAAATGATTAGTAGTTAGTACCAACATCAAGAATTAATTAGGCTATTCAATGAAGGTGTTTTTGGATGCTTTAGATGTCTCTGGATATCTTTTATCATTAAAGTTTGTTTAAAACTAAGGAACTTTAGAAGAATGTTTTTACTTAAGGACATGTCCTTACTAAATATATTTTTGTTTTTAGTAGAGGTAAAAAGATATGTAAAGATGTTTGTATGGTTTGAGATAAAATTATAAGATTTGAAAGATTTGTAAGAATGTACAAGGATTTGTAAAGAATATGATGTAGCAGCTCAAGGGCGTACTTAACATTGGAGATAGCCTTAGTGGTCCAAGTGAAACTCTTGCCCAACCACTAATATTATGACAAAATAACCTTATTAGTCCATAACGAGATATGTCACCCGGGCGTTGCCCCGGGAGACATTACATTTGTGCGAAAGTGAAAGTAGTTTGCATAAAAGTTTAGTGCTAAAAGTGAAAGCAGTTCGCATAAAAGTTTAGTGCTAAAAGTGTAAGAGGCTTAGATATTGTCGTGAAAATAAAAGAAAATCAAAAAGTATAGAAATTTAGTGCTGAAAGTGTAAGGGTTAAAATGTTGTGGTGAAAACAAAAAGAATAAAAAGATTACTCTTCCTTGCACTTCACCGTGAAAAAACTAATAGTAAAAGTTTTGTATGAAAGTAAAAGTAGTTTGCATAAAAGTTTAGTTTTAAAAGTGTAAGAGGCTAAAATAATCTAGTGAAAATAAATGAAAATAAAAAAGTATCAAAGTTTAATGCTAAAAGTGTAAGCAGTAAAATGTTGTTGTGAAAATAAAAAGAATAAAAACGGTACTATTCTTTGCACGTGACATTTAAAAAACAAACAGTAAAACTTTTGTTTGAAAAAAATTAGTTCGCATAATAGTTTAGTGCTAAAAGTATAAGAAAAGAAAATTACTATTCTTAACATGTTTTCCTGTACTTTAAGATAAAAGAAAAATCAAAAAGTATGAAAGTTTAGTGCTAAAGTGTAAATAGTTCAAATATTGTGGTGAAAATAGAAAGAATAAAAAGTTTACTAAAAAGTATTATAGTTTAGTGCTAAAAGTGTAAAAATTAAAACTTTTGTACTTAAAGAATAAAAACTATTATATTATTTACTAAAAAGTATTATAGTTTAGTGCGTAAAGTATAAAGATGGAAACTTATGTAGTTAAAATAAAAAAAATGAAAAGTATACTATTTTTTGCACGGATCCCCGTAGCTTTATTTTTAATATATATATTAATGTCCCGCCGGCTTAAAATCAATAGTCTACTTTTCTTATCATTTTACCATCATAATCATATATAATCATATACTAGGTTTTTTTACCCGCACGATGTACGGCTGTTTAAAACGATCATTCAACAAAATTTTGACCAATATTGTGTATTTCGTAGATATATAAATAAAGATAAAAAAAACAATGTTTGAATTCTCGGTATCCATATTTGGTTCTAACGAAACTTTAAATTAATATTTAAAGATTTTTTATTTTTAAGATTGCATACATTTTGTATAGTTAAAATAAATCTATAGTAACTTGTTTCTTTTGTTAATCTTCAAATTTATATTGAATTTATTTTTAAATCTTTTCATTGAACTTAAAAGTTAATTAAGGTGTTGTATTCTCGTATTTTAAATCATGTTTAATGTACATGAAGAATAAATGTGTCTCAAAACTTGTTTTGGTAATTTAAATAAAACTCTTTAAATTAATAAATTATTAACCATTAAGTGACTGAATTGATAAATGACTGAATGGATATATAACGTCTGTATGGATTAAGTCAATACAATTGTTTTTTTTTTGTTTATTAAGTCAAAAAAACAAACACGTGTAATGACTTAATGGATTAGGTATCTTTGATTAAGTCATGACTATGTGTATTAAGTCCAAAACAAATGCCACCTAAGTTTGTATATGTTGTTTGTAACTATATCATTTCACAATTCTATAAACAACATAAAAGCGAAAAATTATTGTGTTAATTTCTTTATAATTTTCTAATTTAATTAAATAATAGTTGTCAAAGAAAACAATGTCAAATATCTTCCCAAGTTCCATGTATATCAGTATAAAGGATATACATTATCCTTCACATTCTATACCATCATCAAAAATATCGATACCTGCATGATTGAATAATTGTAAAGTCTAGACACAAAGAAATTTTGCAAATAAACGATAATACAAAATTAAATTGGAATGGAAAAAAATATTTGCTACTTGTCAACTCGTTTTTTGACTCGGCACACAAACTTGCTTTTTAACTCTTGAGATTTTACCCCAATCATATAAAAAGAGATGAAACTTTGAAAAAGAAAATTATCATTCGATATAAGGTTTGAAATCATATTAAATTAACTATATAATTGTAAAAAGAACAATAAAAAGTTATCTAAATATCGACCATTATTGCAGACTTTTTTTTTTTTTAATAAATAGCCAAACTTGTTAGTGAAAATATATTTTAATGAATCTAAATGTGTAATGTATGGATTAGATATAATCACATTAAAGTTGAAACCAAATTTTGGTGAATATCAAAAAGTCATAAATAATAAACTAAAATACATAAAATATAATTCCAATGAAAATATAACGATTCCAAATTTGGTTAAAGAATACTTAATTAATAAGTTTGCTTAAAAGTTTATTTTCACTTTTTTATATAAATATTTTCTATATTTTATTTATATTTATTTGTTTTATATAATTATAAGATAAAATATTATAAAAAAGTATGAAGATGCCACATAAGATAACTCCTATGTGTCAATATTTTAACATAGCTTTAGTTTAGAAGAGTGCTTGGATTTGCTCGGTTAACTACTGTTTTAATAATTATATAGATATTTTGAAAAGTAGTTAGTACTCATAACCATGTATTTGCTTATATTTTATGAAAAATTTGTGTTGTCTATACGTAAAAAACACTTTTTTATCGCAAAATCGGCGTCTGTTAATAATTAAATGAAAATTAATTAAAACTTTTAATAAGGACCACAATTTTAACAATTATTGTTACTTCAAATAAGTTATATATATATAGTTGATGTACCCTACTATCCCAGAAGCTTTAAAACAACTATTTCGTTTATCATTAAAAATAAGTGTGAACAAATTAAAAATTTTGTCATGCTTTTTTGTGTGTAAAAATGTATAGAAATGAAAGTGTATATAAATTTCTCCACACAAAAAAATGTGTAGAACTAAAAGTTTACACTTTTTAGTGTGAACTTTTATAATTATTTTGTAACACCTCATTTGTTCACACGCTAACTTTTAACTTATCGTGGACAAATGAGGTGTTACAAAATAATTATGAAAGTTAACACTAAAAAGTGTGAACTTTTATTTCTACACACTTTTAATTCTATATATTTTTACATACAAAAAAACGTGACAAAATTTTTAATTTAGTGTGAACAAATGCAATATTGTTTGTAGTGATGTATGTATGGGGGTTGGGTGTTGTTAAACAAGTATTAAAGTAAAATAAATATGACAAGAACTTGACCCATAGATCATAGTTAAGTTGATGCCTAAAGATTCACGAAGCAATTAATGCACGATAATTTTCATAATGCACGATGATTTTTAGTTAAAAAAAATTTAATTATTGTTTATTTGTTTTACTTGAATATTTACTTTATTTTGCTTAAAACTTGTATATTAATTTATTTGGCACCATTAAAAAGACCACGCACTACTCACTAGCTTGTTTTTGTGGACGTATAATTTTATATATATTCGTTATTTTTTGGATATACTTATATCGATGACCAACTAATTAAATACTTAAAAAATTGTTTTAAACTAGTTACAGACAGAAAGTGGCTAGAATGTTTGGTACATAAAAAACCAAACTCCCTTTTCAAGTCTTCATTGGACTATATCATTAATTGGGAGACCATGGGTTCATGTCAAAGTTGTTTGCCTAAATAGTTGTTCATACAGAAAATGAGTGCACATATTATTGGCACTCGTTATAATATATATTAAAAACAAAGTATCGAAAATTATGTAAAAAATAGTATATTTTAATTTTATTTTTCTTTTCATCACATAAGTTTTAATATTTACATTTTTAGTACTAAACTATAATAATTTTTAGTAAACTTTTTGTTCTATTTATTTTCACCACAAACCTTTCAATCTTTACACTTTTAACACTAAACTATAATATTTTTTTAGTAATAATATACTTTTTATTCTTTTTACTTTCACCACAGAAGTTTCAATCTTTACACCTTTAGCACTAAACTATAATATTTTTTAGTAAACTTTGTATTCTTTTTATTTTCACTACAATATTTTAACTCTTTACACTTTTAACACTAAACTTTCATAGTTTTTAATTTTCTTTTATTTTAAGATACGGGAAAACGTGTATAGAATAGTATACTTTTTATTTTATTTATATTTTCACCACAATAATTTCACTCTTTACACATTTAGAACAAAACTTTTATAATTATTAATAAACTTTTTAACTTTTTTATTTTCACCACAATATCTTAATTTCTTACACTTTTAACACTAAATTTTTCTACTTTTTGATAATCTTTTATTTTAACTACAATATTTTAACCTCTTACACTTTAGCAACAAATTTTTTAACACATATATTAAAAAGAAATGTACGGAAAAACTTGTAAAGAATAATAAAATTTCTATTCATTTTACTTTCACCACAACATTTTAACCCCTTATACTTTTAGCACTAAACTTATATACTTTTTGATTTTCTTTTATTTTCACCACAACATTTAAGTCTCTTACACTTTTAGCACTGAACTTTTATGCGAACGACTTTCACTTTCACACAAAACTTTTACAGTTCATTTTTTAACTGACAAATGTCAGTTTTTAATAATTTGAATAATACATGTTTTCTTTAAAAAGTTTATGGCACATTATCTCTTGAATAATATTTTTTTATTAAATCGTTAACAAATGTAATGTCTCCCGGGGCAACGCCCGGGTGACATATCTCGTTAATTAACTATAATATGCTATTACTATACAATTTACGTGTACAATAGTATTAAGCAAGGTTCTAAATATCGCTTTGGGTATCGTATCGGTCGACCCCTGATATGCGATATATCAGATATATCAGAGATATATTGGGGATATGTCGGATACCTTAATATATAAAGGAATTTATCTATAATACATATATATATATACACTAATAATATATACAATTTGACATAAGTTTACACACCTTTTAATCTTAAAGTCAGAAATCCTATTTTTGGTTTTAAGCCGTGTTTTTAGTCAACTTTTTTTCCCGACATTGACCGACATATGACCAAAAACGATAAGTTCAGCCGATAACCCATATTTCGTATCAGTTGAAGGCTGATATCCAATATATCACCGATATGCCCGATATTTGCAACTAGGGGTGAGTACGGTTCGGTTTTTGACTAAAACCGAAACCGAACCGTTATAATTCGGTTTTTGAAAACTAAAACCATTGAGTTTCGGTTTTTTCGGTTTGGGTCTATTTCGGTTTTAGTCGGTTTTTAACCACTTGTGGTTTGGGTAAAATTGAGCTTCAAAAGTTTATAAGTTTATACTCTATAATTACACCTTAATTAATTTCAACAAGTTTTTAAAACAATATTAGTAACAATAACACTACAACAATGACAACAAATCCATAAAAGTAAGTTGTACAAATTTCAAACAAATTTTATATATAAATATTTATATCTTTTACGCGTTATTTAATTATACAATTATTAAAACAAATTAATTTTGTTGTGTATTTTCACTTAAAACATGTAAATGATCTACCAATAAACTAAAATAGGATTGACATATTTTTGAAACGACACATGGCATAATCCTTGATCGACACATGATCTTTTGATTTATTTATTTTGTTAAATTAGTTTTTTAGTTGTATATAAATTCAAATTAGCTTTTTTAGTTGTATATAAATTCAACTTCCTTATTAAATTTAAAATCAAACTCTAACTATTGGCTTTATTAATACAAAAGACACTATAACATTATTTGATTGATCGTTTCCTCATTAATAAATTGTCTCTTTTCTTTCTCAATTCTCAATTCATAATAATAAGTTATTAACATGAAAACTTAAAAAATTCAAGTTTACGATCCGAAATCACAAGGCTATTTGCTATCATCCACTATGTTTACAAATTTTGATTTTGATGTGCTTTTAAAAATTTAAGGTTAATCCAAAATATAACTAAACATATATTATATTTATCATTAATGTATATTATAATTTAACTTCGATCATCAATTACCTTAACAGCAGTTTATTTCATACTCACGAATTATGTATGAAATATATTCGAATTTCTTTATGATACAATCTATATAGCTACCGTACATCATACGGGTATTAGGACTATATTATTATATACACCTAAAAATGCAAATATAATAACATATTTATCAAAAATTAATTAAAAAAAAGATATAAATATAAAATAAAGTAAAAATATATATTTTTGGTTCGGTTCGGTTTTTCATTAGAAACCAAAACCGAACCACAACTTTCGGTTTTTAAAAAACTGAAATAAATGGTTTTTGGTTTTTTCGGTTTTCATAGTTTTTTTGGTTCGGTTTTTGCTCACCCCTAATTGCAACCATGGTATTAAGCCACCTTTTAATCTTTATAAAATGTTTTTATCATTACAAAAATATGAAATTATTTTGATGCCAAAATAGCAAATATGGGATGAACCGACCACCACACAAAAAGAGGTATTTGGATGGATGGAGTAAGCCACACGTGATTTGGAGTAGGAGACAAATTGCCAAAGGGCCCGGCCGGGCGATCCTCACACACATTCGATCTCTACTATCAAATTAAGGTCAATTTTGTCACCCCTTCCATGTGGTAACCGTGTTTCTTAATCCTTACTAAACTCATTATTCAATATTTGATAATTAATAATTGTGAGACATTATCATTGTTTGTTTAAAACTTTAAATGACCATGCCTGTTGATCATTACTCTAGAGTTGTGGATACTGATGATAATGGTGAGGATAACTAATTAGTCGAGATCCATATTACGATAATAAATATCGAATTGGTCCCGCAAACCACAATTTTTTGTAAGTTACTTTCACTTCATTTGAATTAGGATTTGAACTTGGAATTAATCTTTAATTAGGCTTTTTTTCACATTTAAAAATCAAGATATCTTTTACCATATATTAGGCTACCCCTTGTGGTTTCAAATGTACAATTTAATTACTAATGTTTAGTTAAAGTTTTTGAACGGGATGAACACCCGTACGTGTTATCACCAGTACTAATTCATTAATTATGAAATATCTTTGGGTTGTAAAACTTAATTTTTAGTGTTTGGAATATGATTCACGTATTTGATGACTCTATACAAAATAATTAATAATCATGATAACGAAACTAATACGATATGCTTACATGAGGATTTTGTGGCCGTTAGGTTTGGTGACTTTTGTTAATTTGGGTCAAACAGTGATCGAACAAATGGCATATACGTGGAAGTGTAGCATTCGATACCATTCATGATATTGAGGGTTTCTTTTTATGAGACACGAAAAGAATATTGAATTTTAATTGTCATTGTCTAGTTTAAGTTTAGCCTTAATTATGTGGTAGCGGTACCTTAAGATAATTACATTATCTAAAATAATATATTAAAACAAAGATCATTCCTTTTCCAGAAACAATTAGCTCTATAATTAGTATTGGTTATTGACTGTGTCACTAATTAAATAGCATTTAAAAATTAGGGACGTGTAAGATTATGTGTTTGTCAAACAGGTGTAACAGTCTACAACATTCTATATCCTAAAACTTGAAAGATATTTATGTTATGAAAGATAAAAAACTTTTTTAATAATAAATGACCATGCATGGTTTCTATGACAATGCAATTAGATTAAGCAAGTACGATCGAGTATATATATTGTATAGTTGGGATGACAACCGAATTGAATTAGTTTTGGCAGGAATTATTAAATGTCGTTGTTTGTTAGTATAGGTGAAGTGTTAAAGTAATACACATAAACTTGGCGAATATGGTTTGTTTAATTACGAACTTAATAGATTTGGATTGTATACTTGTGTAGCTCAACGGTTCCAGTTACTTGTTTTTTAGTTACTTGACTTACCTCATAGTTTTTGACTTTTTAAATTCTTCATATATGGATCGATCTGTCGTATTATAAATGGTCATGTATAATATCTTACTGTCGTAACAAGGTATCGCAATCAAAATGTTTTAATTAAATCAACTAATTAAGCCCAAAAGAAAAGATGCTACACAATATGCCTGGTAAATCCATATACAAATCAATTATTAATACATTTAAAATAATTCAAAACTCCAATTTGTAGCATTTAAATTTTCTCCTAAATCATCATGATATGTGTGGGTACATCCATATGACCATATCTATTTATGAGACATTGGGAATGGGACATATATGGGTCCGGGTTTAATAACACAACATGCAAAAAACATTACAGTCCACACCCTAATCAACTCTCAATCCAGATGATAATCTATTTTCTTATTATCTTTTAGTCGTATCTTTATTTTATTTTTTTGAACACATTAAATAAGTTTTATTTTGCTTGCTATTTTGAAAGTGATCATATTAATGCATCTTGTTGCTATTTTTAGATCATCACTAGCTACTATTCTTATCAAATTTCATCAATATCTGGTTGTAGGGTCGGTGTGACATCTACACATATATATTTATTACAGATAGATGTAATTGTTGATATCGTTAATGGTAGGGTCGGTGCTATACTTTCCAGAGTTTTGTTCATATAAACTATACCTTTTATAAAGCTTGGTGTAATTTGCATATATTGTCCATGTTTGATGTTGATAGTGGCCGACTGTAAACTAAAGGTGTTCACTACATAGCTCGTTTTAAGTCCAATATGTTGGAAATCGAATCAAAGTTGAATTTTTGAAATTAACTAATTTATACTTTCTAGTTTGGTTTGGGATCAAATTGATTTAAATTATAGTTTTTACTACGATCTCTGAAGGGAAGAAGTATATATATCATGATCATTATCAGTGAAAATTTTTATATTGAAGTACAAATAAACATGTGTAAAGTAGTAACTAACATTGTATCAACTTTATCGTTTAGTACTAATAAATTAGTTAAAAAATGACTTTCCAAAAAGGAAAAGTTAAAATTATCTTTTTTTAAGTGCATTTGGTGGCTATCGGCAAGCAAAGTATGGGAAAGTTAAGCACACGTTTGACCATATTCAAAGTCATCACGCGCATCAATCCAGCGGCTATCCTTTCACCTTTGTGATTGGTTATTCCCTTTCCATCAAAGTTACACTTTCTACCCTCACGTTTTCTTTATTAGCTACAGAACTCCCTTATTATTTTAAAAGGTCTTTTTTTAATATAATACCGAGTACTAATTAGGATGGAGTCACGTAGGGATGGGCATGGGACCCGTCCCTATACCGAGTCTCGAATTTTCTAAAAACTTGGTACTGGTACCAGTCTCATTTCTCATTCGTTACCATTTCCTGGTATTGGGGTCTCAAGTCCCACGAACTAAGAAAAATGGGTAGCGGTCCCGGTCCCAAGTCCCAATTGGTACCACTTTTCGGGATCGGGACAGTATCAAGACGGGATCGAGACTTGAAAAAATCTGCTCATCCAATAGTCACGTGAGAGTAATCCTACAAAAAACAACATAACACTTCTCATCATCTCATGCAAATAACCTTCACATCATACTTTTATAACCATCAAGCAATAAAAAAAACCATAGAAAATAAAAATTAAAAATAAACTTTGAAGAAATAAACATAATTTTGAGTGGCATCTTTTTCTTATATTTATTCAAATTTAGGTAGGATAATGATGATCAAACAAAAATGTTTTGTTTTCAACGAAAAAAAATAAGTCGATTTCTTACATCATCACAAATAATACATCAAAAAAGACGATACACTTAAAACACCACGGTTTTCCAATGTAGTATAAAGAATAGGAGAAATATACAACTGTCCAAGTAGTTCGTATCTGCAGAATGCACAAGTACAACTATCCCAAGTTTAGTTGTTACAAGATTAAACAATCTTGCAAAGATAATCTATGGAGTCAAATACAAAACATATTAGTTTAGGGTACCTTATTAACACTTTGAGCAAATGAAAGGGTCGAAATTGTAAGATTTCCTCATTCCCCCTTTTATTACACCTATCTATTTGCAACCTTAAAATCCCAATTTCACTCCACATTTCCACAACCAAAAAAGTGAAACACACACACACAAACTTTTTCAATTAAAAAAAAAAGCCAGAAATAACGTTTGAAATAAAATGGTTTCATCAATAACATCAATTTCCTTGAAGATTCTGTTAATTTCGACCGGAGTTGTATCTCTAGCCATGGTCATGAATTCCTTGTTACCATCAATACTAAATTTCGCAATAAACGACATACCTGTTGTATGGTTTGTTATACTTTCGTGGCTTAAACCACCATATCTTTATGTAGTTATAAACGGTATTATCATCACTATCGCGGCTTCTTCTCGTTTCCATCATCATTACTACAACAACACTAGTAGTAACGATCATGATCATCAATATTCTCATCATGAGGCGGTGCCTATTATAGTAGCATCTAATAATAATAATATTGATGTAACAAACTCTAATAATATTATGATTCCGCCACAAGATTTGTTACAACCTGTTTTGGTTCATCATCATGAGGTGCCTGCTGGATTTGATGATGGAAAGGATAAGGAGGAATTATTGGTGTATTTTGATCATGAGATTGAACAACTTCCGGTTGTTGATGTTGAGACGGTTTTGGAGAAGGATTGTAATATTGATGAGGTTGGTGCAAATGATCAATCCGATGATAAATTTGTGATTTCTACGGATTGGAATATTGCAACGCAACGGCTTATCTCTCCACCAGCGGAACTAAATCAAAAAGAGTTTATTTCGCTGGTGAGAGAAAAGCCGCTTGTTAGCTCTAGATTTGCTAATCAAAGGAGAACTAATACGAAAATCAACCCCGAAGGTATTTCCTTTTTCACAGCCTCTCTTAAAATGTTATTTATTTTTCAATGTCAATTCTTATATTTTAATTAGGTAGTATTAATTAGTTAGAGACCTACAGTACTTTCAAGTCGTTATTTCTAATTTCCATTATGAATAAAGTACTTAAAGTTGTTTATTTCATCACTATGTTTTACTCGTAGTTTTTTAATACTCGTACACTAAAGTATCGACTTTTATATCGTGAAGTATTCCTTACTTCATAATTGGTATTGCTATCTGCTTTTATATAATTAAATTAATGCTTCCATTAACAATCCCGAAGAGCTAGAAAACTGTTTTTGAATTTTTTATTTATAGTTTTTAAAGAAAATGGAATTAAAATAACTTTCATTTTCAGAAAACAAATGAAAATGTATATAAAAAAGTTATGCAATTAAAACAAAAATACTTAACAAATTCGTATAATTGATATAGGTGTGAGATCGCTAAGAGTAGCGAAGCCAAAGAAACACGAGACATTGGAAAGTACATGGAAGGCAATAACCGATGGTCGTCACATGCCACTCAATCGACACCTCAAGAAATCGGACACGTTCGATAACGACAACCATCATCATCATCATCGTTCTCCAAGATCTCATCATCATCCCGAAGAACAACTACCAATAGTTCCCGTGGACAACGTGATGGATAATAATAATAATAATAATAATAATAATAATAATAATAATAATAATAATAATAATAATAATAATAATAATAATAATAATAATAATAATAATAATAATAATAATAATAATAATGTAGTAATGAAAACGTCACATACATTCACTGACCGAACCGACTACCAAAACCATCGGGTGCTTTCATCAAAAACCGCGTTGAGAAAGGAAGGATCGTTGAGTCATGACGATTTGAATCGTCGAGTTGAAGCTTTCATTAAAAAGTTCAACGACGACATGAGATTACAAAGAGAAGAGTCACTTAAGCGATACATGGACATGATCAATCGAGGGGCAGAGTAATTAAGAACAGAACAAAAAAGAAGAAAAAAAAAACAGTTTATTCTAGAAAGTTTGATGTTAATTTTTTTATTTAATTGCTAAAAAACAAAACATTTTTTGGAGGTTTGATGGATAGTTTGTCATTTTCTAGTTCAAATTGGACTTATGTTAATTTCATTCATTTTGTATAAAGTAAAGATTGTGAATATATATATATTGGTTTGATATATACTTCCATCTCATATTTATTGCGCGCCCATTAAGAAAAATAAATATTGGAATTCAAGAGAGATCGAATAAACATATTTTTTTAGACAAAGACAAACATATATAGCTAGGACGTGACCATGGTTTGATGTCATGTATACAATTGATTATTTGTATGGACTGCGTAAGTACATGCAAATATGCAATACACTTATCCTATATGTGTATATATATTGTTGAAAAAGAAGACTCATATTTGTATGTATGTATCATTATTAATTAATTACGAAATAAGTTAGTATGTAGTAGTTGGAAGAGAATCTCCATAGGACACTTACCTATAATAAAAAGGGAGGGATATCCTTATAATCTTTTTTAGTCATATACAATAATACATGTTTCATGTAGTTACAGACTGTGTAATAAAACTTGTACAATTATTGTATATGGCTAAAATTTGTTGTGGAGATGTCATTTCCCATAATAAAACCATGTATGTATATCATATGGTTAAGTCAGATTAATAAGTGAGTTTAATTTGAATAATATTATTTTCTAATATATTACGAATCTTATATATTATTAAGAAATTCCGATTATACATTTCTGATAATAGCTAGATAGGTAAAAACTCGATGCCTTATACCTTTCAAAAGCGGCTTTAAGTTTCAGGACTAGACGTTGAAAGAATCACCTAAACTTAAGTAGTTCAACCACGTACATATATACAAATTAAAATTGGTAATCACTAGCTAGTCATTTAATTAGTGATATTGACCGGTTCATAATTGGTGTTAATTAATAAGCTGCCAAACTACGCAACCTTTGAATAAACATGGAATAATCCGCAACATATTCATCAAATATGTCTAATCATCGATGATCGATGTCAATTAGTCTTACAAGAGCCGGCCTGTTTTAACACATGCTATAAAGAAAACTACAAATTAAGTAGAGCGAGGCTGTTTATTACGTACATTAGCAGGGATATTTACAACAACCTCGCCCGATCCCTTAATTAATTTGATGACAAGATGACATACTATGGATTTGGATCTGTTAGGTCGTACAAATTAAGAGAAAGGAGGAGGACAATCAACATCGTGAAGCCGGCCGGTCTTTTGTTTCTATAATAAGATTTTCCTAACGATGTGAATTTTTGTATGTGTGTGCACACATATATGCAAACATTCATGTGCCTGCGGGGATCACTTAATTTGGACACATTACTGTTAAATTGATGTTTAATGCTCTTCTAAAAAGAGAGTCAAAAGCTCCTGATATTATATAGACATAAAACATCATTATTGATAATAATTTAACTAACAGTGAAAGTTTTGGTCACTAGCTAGTTGGCACTTAATTAGCAGGGGCCCTTTTGCACTTACGGATGAAAAGAATTGAACGTAGGCATAAATGGTGTATAAGTTTTTAGCCGAAATCGCAAGTCCATTCTTGTGGTCAGGGAAAATATGGTATATATGGGATTATTTGGGCATGATTTGGCTGTTGGAATCACGTTAGTGTGACCGTCACTGATCATGTGTCATTCCTGATATGATAATTGACGATAATGAAATCCCTATGTCTAAGTAAATATTCGATGGACGTATTTACTCTTAAAGACATATTATAGGGTTTCCCATTAGGTGATTAGACTTGAGAGGACTAATAAGACACGAATTAAACACCAGAGGGACTTAATATGAAAATACTCTCCTTATATATATAGAGAGTAATTAACCCTAATTTAGGGTTAATCACAACGAAATACACAGCCCCCCATATCAAATAATTCGTCCATCTTCTCTGTTGAATTCATTAGATCAGAATTCATCACTCCATCCTAAATCAATCATCTTATTTTGGGAACCCGAAATCAATGGCAAATATGTTTAATGCCTTTACAGGTTCCTCTGGATCTCACGGTACGTGTATATTACGAATTGAATCATGTTATATTTCAACATGTGGTATCAGAGCAGGTTTCGAAGCTATCACTTGATTTGATTCGTTTTCGTACCCTAATTCGCGAACTGAAGAAAACAGAAGCTTAAATTCGTATGCTTCTTACGAACTTAAAGTTCGTTAGAACTCTAACTTCGTGAGAACTTCCTTACGAACTCTAAGTTCGTAAACAAAATCACTAAGTTCGTAAGAACACTCTAAGTTCGTAAGGCTTATATGTGTACAGAACAGAACTTCTACTCATCTTCGCACTTACTTCCTCACGAACTTACCTTATTTTCGTAAGCTATCTTCGTTGCTTATGTTCGTAAGCTATCTTCGTTTGTTACTTACGAAGATAGTTAACTACTTACGAAGTTAATCACTATTTACGAAGATAGTTAACAACTTACGAAGATAGTCAACTACTTACGAATTTAATCACTACTTACGAAGTTAATCCTTACTACGAACTTAGCTATCATCGTACCGTGCTTATTTTTATGGATTACTGATTAACTTAGTTGATTATCATGTTCGTGCTTACTAGTTTTACCTTATAATTTCGATGGCTAAATTTGTCTCTTATTTTCGAAAATAACTTTTTCTGAGGCATTTTTACCATAGCACTTCAAGGGTAAAAAAATTTTGGGCTGCCGCCCCTTGGACACTAAGTATATTGATTCTGCCCAAGGTGATTTAATATACTCTGTGTGCTGAAAGGAACATTTTTCATGCATAAGATACACGATTCTTAATTTTGTGCCCAAAGGTCAAAAGATAAGCGTTGTGACGCATGAACCTAATGCTCATGTGTACTTAGATATTAGTTACTTCTGCCCAAAGGTGATGTAAATCTAAGTAGAGCCTTATGTTAACTTATTGTTTTGGTGTTTACAATAGGTGACCTATCACTAGCTTCATTAGTATAATGGTCTTAGTCTCATTACTTCAGGAACATTACTTTAGCCTCTTACGTAAGGAACATTATTGTTAACCCTTAGTTAAGTTTAGGCATTACTTTAGTTCCATTAGTTTTATAGATATTACTTAGTCCGCCTTAGATAGCTAATTATGTCACTATAATCTCATTGCCCTTAGTTTTAGGCATTACGTTATTAATCTTCTATTACTTGTATCCTAAATCTATATCCTCTTTATTTCCACTATAGTACCTCCCATTGGCATTCAGCCACTTACCGGTGAAAACTATGCTTCATGGAAAGATCAGTTAGATCTTACTCTGGGGTACTATGACCTGGACTACGCCATTCGTCATGATGAACCCGCTGCCATTACTGCAACCTCTACTGCAGAGCAGATAGCGGCATTTGAGAAGTGGGACAAGGCGAATCGCTTGTCACTTATGACGGTCAAGAGCTCTATTCCTCTTAGTCTCCGAGGAGCTATTCCCGAGTCTGATAAAGTGAAAGATTACCTCAAATCTGTTGAGGATTACTTCAAGGGATCGTCTAAAGCACATGCAAGCAGCTTAATGCTAAAGATGCTTACTCTGAAATACGATGGAAAAAGCGGTGTCCGTGAACACATAATGAAAATGAGCGACATGGCGAACAAGCTTAAGACTCTCGAAATGGAAGTCTCTGACAACTTTCTTGTGCATTTCATAATGACATCATTGCCTGCTCAATTTGATGCCTTCAAGATTAACTATAATGCTCAGAAGGACAAATGGAAGATGAGTGAACTGATTGCAATGTGTCAACAAGAAGAAGATCGCCTTAAGCTCGAGCAACCTGAAGCTGTTCACCTTATTACCACTGCTAATTCCAAGAAGAGGAAGGGTAACAACAGTAACAAGAATGGAAAGAAAGCTTCAAAGATGAGTCCTGGTGCAGTTGCCTCTAGCTCTAATGCCTTGAACATCAAGTGTAAGTTCTGTCGTACTCAAGGGCACATTCAGAAAGAGTGTCCTAAGTTCAAGGAATGGCTAGCTAAGAAAGGTAACGTACTTTATGTAATATTTGATTCTTTTACTACTGATGTTCCTGTTAATACATGGTGGGGTGACTCTGGTTCTATGGTCCATGTGACTAACTCAATGCAGGGATTCCATACAATCCAGAAGCTACGAAAGGGCCAAAGAAAACTTAGAGTTGGAAGTGGTGATCTTTTAAATGTCGAAGCCATGGGAACTTATATTTTACATATGAGTACTGGAAAATGTATTAGACTATTAGATACCTTATATGTACCGAGAATTACTCGGAACCTCGTATCTATTTCTAAACTAGACATTGAAGGTTTTGTAATAATTCATGGTTTCGGCAAGATTACTATTATTCTTAATAATGAATTGCTTGGTCGTGGTTTCTTGGATGGAATGCTGTATAAATTAGAACTAGATCATAATTTCTCACAATCTTTGTTGTCTTTTAATGTTGATGATATAACTAAGACAAAGACAAAATCACTTAAGCAACAAGAAAATTCCTCCATGTTGTGGCATAAACGTCTTGGCCACATCTCACGAGATCGCATGACACGACTCGTAAAGGATGGAATCTTACCATCTCTTGACTTTAGTGATTTTGAAACATGTATTCAATGTCTTAAAGGCAAAATGGCTAAAGGGAATAAGAAAGGAGCCACAAGAAGTTCCAACTTGTTGGAAATAATTCATACTGATATTAGTGGCCCCTATCCCGCTTCCATTACAGGACATACTTCATTTATTACATTTATTGATGATTATTCACGTTATATGCACCTTTATTTGATTAAGGAAAAGTCTGAATCCTTACAAACTTTTACTGATTTTAAAACTTTGGTTGAAAACCAACTTGAACGAAAAATAAAAGTTGTAAGCTCAGATAGAGGAGGTGAGTATTATGGTAGACATACTGATGTTGGTCAAGCCGCTGGTCCTTTCCATGACTTTTGTAAGGAACATGGCATAATTAACCAGTACACCATGCCTGGTTCTCCTCAACAAAATGGTGTTGCTGAAAGGAGAAATAGAACCCTAATGGACATGGTGAGAAGTATGCTTGCAAACACTAACTTACCTACTTTCCTTTGGACTGAGGCTTTAAAAACAACCGTTCATATATTCAATAGAGTTCCTTCTAAATCTGTCCCTAAAACTCCTCATGAGATCTGGACGGGGAAGAAACCGAGTCTTAGATATATGAAAGTATGGGGCTGTCCTGCCGAAGCTAAATTCTATAACCCTAACTTAAAGAAACTTGATCCTAAGACTGTTACATGTTTCTTTGTCGGTTATCTGGATAACTCAAAAGGTTATCGGTTTTACTGTCCTTTCCACACTACTCGCATCAGTGATACACAGCATGCCACTTTCCTAGAGAACTCAGAGATCAGTGGGAGCACGACAAAAAATAACTTCGATTTGCAAGAAGTACAAGAAGCGGGGGAAAACGATTCGTCGGTTAGTATTATTCCTCCGATAATTCCTCTTGTACAGAACGCTGCTCCGAATGTCACTGATCCAACCCCTCCTAATGTTAATCATGAGACCACTAATGCTGAAGGATCTTCCGAAAATCCCGAAAATCAACTCAGGAGATCATCGAGGTCACGTAGGGCCACCAATTTTGATGACTTCATTACTTATCTCACTGAAGTTGAAGATGTTGGAAAGCTTATTGATCCTATCTCCTATAAAGAAGCCATTAATAGTGATCAGGCCACTCAGTGGAATGAAGCCATGATTGAAGAGCTTAATTCCATGCAACATAATGACGTTTGGGAATTGGTTGAACTTCCTGAAGGATCCAAAACTGTTGGTTGCAAATGGGTCTTCAAAACCAAATTAGACCCGAAAGGAAACGTCGAACGATATAAGGCCAGATTGGTTGCGAAGGGCTATACTCTGAAGGCTGGAGTCGATTATCAAGAGACCTTTTCTCCCGTGTCTCGTAAAGACTCTTTAAGGATCGTTATGGCACTAGTAGCTCACTTTGATCTCGAGTTACATCAGATGGATGTCAAAACAGCTTTCTTAAATGGAGACTTGGAAGAAGACGTATACATGTGGCAACCTGAAGGATTCATTCCAAAAGGTAAAGAGCACATGGTCTGCAAGTTAAAGAAATCCATATATGGGTTGAAGCAAGCATCAAGACAATGGTACCTTAAGTTTGATGAAGTCATTAAAGAACAAGACTTCATAAAGAATCAAGTGGATCAATGCACCTATCTCAAGATCAGTGGGAGTAATTTTATAATCCTTGTTTTGTATGTAGACGATATTCTACTAGCAAGTAATAACTTGGATATGTTGCATGAGTCGAAGCGGATGCTTTCGCAGAAATTCGACATGAAAGATCTCGGTGATGCCTCTTATGTTATAGGTATCGAAATACATCGAGATAGGCATAATGGTTTTTTAGGTCTTTCTCAAAGGGCCTATATTGAGCGTGTTTTAGAACGCTATAGCATGCAACATTGCGCACCCACTGTAGCTCCAGTAGTTAAAGGAGATGTATTCGGCACTTTCCAAAGTCCGAACACTGAGATTGAAAAGGAGCAAATGAGGGTGATACCTTACTCATCAGTAGTTGGGAGCATTATGTACGCTCAGGTCTGTACTCGTCCAGATATCGCTTATATCGCCGGTATGCTAGGACGTTACTTATCTAATCCTGGATTAGCACACTGGAAAGCGGCTAAGAAAGTTCTACGATATCTGCAAGGGACCAAAGACTACAAACTAACGTATAGAAGAAGTGACAATCTAGAAGTAGTAGGCTATTCCGATTCTGATTTTGCCAAAAGCAAAGAAGATAAGAAATCTACTTCTGGGTATATTTTCATGTTAGCTGGCGGACCTATCTCTTGGCGGAGTCATAAGCAGAAACTGACTGCAACATCCACCATGATGGCTGAATACATTGCCGTTTATAATGCTACTTGCCATGGGATGTTAATTAGGAATCTGGTCAGTGGACTCAAAGTCGTCAACTCCATTTCTAGACCATTGAAGCTTTACTGTGATAACTCAGCTGCCGTAACTTTCTCGAACAGTAACAATTCAACTGGCGCTGGGCTGTATCTCGATACAAAGTATCTATTTGTACGCGAACGGGTTGAGGAAAATGTTCTTTATATTGAGTACATAAGTACAAATGACATGCTAGCGGATCCGATGACCAAAGGTCTTCCTCCTAATGTCTTCGTAGGACACGTGTCGAAGATGGGGCTTACTAAAGACTTAGTTTAATTTAATAGCATATTGTGCTTATTTGGTCATTAGTATTACTGTTTAAAATTTTTCCTCCTTATTCAGATTTTGTTTGTCTATTAATCGCACTTTGAGTACTCGTATTAGTGTGTTGACATTATCGTGACAAAATTTGTCTTAGTCAATTGATCATTGCTTATTAGTTTTAAATTTGAGTCATAGTTTGACTAGTGGGGGTCCTGAGTTGATGTTCTTCTCTACGACTGTACTTATTGGCTATGATTTCGGTTTAAAACAAAATGAGTATTATACCGGAACTTATTTGAATACTCATAGATAAATGATCGCTCGGTCAAGTGGGAGAATGTTGGAACCACGTTAGTGTGACCGTCACTGATCATGTGTCATTCCTGATATGATAATTGACGATAATGAAATCCCTATGTCTAAGTAAATATTCGATGGACGTATTTACTCTTAAAGACATATTATAGGGTTTCCCATTAGGTGATTGGACTTGAGAGGACTAATAAGGCACGAATTAAACACCAGAGGGACTTAATATGAAAATACTCTCCTTATATATATAGAGAGTAATTAACCCTAATTTAGGGTTAATCACAACGAAATACACAGCTCCCCATATCAAATAATTCGTCCATCTTCTCTGTTGAATTCATTAGATCAGAATTCATCACTCCATCCTAAATCAATCATCTTATTTTGGGAACCCGAAATCAATGGCAAATATGTTTAATGCCTTTACAGGTTCCTCTGGATCTCACGGTACGTGTATATTACGAATTGAATCATGTTATATTTCAACATTGGCATAACAAAATAGTAGCCTAAGATCTTTCCAAATTAAATACAATTCAAGAGTTTATGTGCATACACATATTGAAGTTAAAAATGATAAATCAATGTCATTTTCAGTTATACTAAAAAAAAAATGATAAATCAACCTAATTTATATGTTTAAAAATCAACCTAAAATTTTAAGAAATCATTTATTCTTTCGCATATAGTATTTTAAACTTATTTTCCATTATTATAATTAATCATATGTTATCTTTAGTTAGTGAAATGCATTTAATAAAAAAAAACTTAATCCATAAATCAATGTTGTTTTTTGACTTGATCCATCGCTTAAAGAAGGATACTTATATTTAATTTTTATAAGAAACAATGGTTTTTCGATGGGCTAACGCAACTAGTTTAACATACTAATTGCTAGAAGCCTAGAACTGATTTACCTCTGCCCAACCGATCCGGCCAATACCTGATGAGTTTGATGTAATGATGTGGATGAAAATTTCCGAAATGTTTTAATTTGTTTTGTTTGATAATCTCTATTAGAAATTCAATCGTTACTCACAAGTCCACATGCTCACATTGATCCAGCCTATATAGATATGGGCTTACATACCATTATTGAAATTACAGCCCACAGTAGCACATAACTACCAAATATTGAATTGAAACTATGGCACACAACTACAAATCTTCAAGGCATGATCGAACGAAACTTCAAAAGGATTCCAAACGAAAATCAAGCTTGTATGATTTAGTCTCGTCATCAGTTGAACTTTAGTCAAATTCAATTCAAATAGTCCATAGTTGTGAAAGTATGAAGACTAAAAGATATATACGAATCGATAATATCTCTTGATTTCATGGGCATCTTTAGTTTATTTACATCTATAACCATAATTTTACATATCTAACATGCATGTCATTACGTCATTTAATATAATACATAATACAGTACATGTCATTAATCAAAAAATACATTTTGATCAATATACGAACAGTATTCTTCTTCAACCTAGATAACTACTTATTGAACAATGCCTTTCTTTTAGACCAATTTCGATATATACTGAAGATAATGATAATTACAAAATTGATTATATATAGCCTAAGCATTGGACTAATATTTTTAACGGCATTTACATTTAAAAATAGCAACTAGCAAAGCGCTAGAAGTCAAAGTAAACTATTACAAATCTAGAAATAAACAACATGCATGCTAATTAACTGATATCAATGCCTAATACAAAATCCAATCTAGTTCCCCTGATGCCAGAGTAGGACCAAGTAGTCTCATCTTTCACGACTCACTATTCCTACTCACAAGCACTAGTAGATACAAATCAGACAAGAAGTTGACATCTCTTAAGAATGATGCAACACACATTTGTGTCCACTTTCCTGAGTTCAAACAATGGGAATAAATGACACTCATATTGTATGTCTTCTAGTACGTACGTAGTAGTGGAGTAGTGGACTCGATCAGAAGACGAATTCTTCAAGAAGATAGCGGCCAAAATCGTCGTCGGGTTGGAAAAGATGATCATCAGCTGGAATATAAATATCATCAAGAACATCGCAAGAATCGAGAGCAGCGACCCAATCAAAATCATCATCAGCATCATCATCCAAAAACATGTCTAGTGGGAGGGGCGGACATGATGATGGTGGCGTAGTACTACTAGTAGTAGTAACTATCATGCTAGAAGTTGTCGTTTGTTGAGGATCATCGTTTGGAGTAGTAGTAGTAGAAGTTGAAGCAGTAGTGTTAGTTGTTGATGCGGTAATTGATGATGACATCATCTGCTTCAGCTGATTTTGTTGACAATATTGATAACCATCGGCCATAGTTAACATGCTCTCATGATCATCGTTTGGAGGAGGAGTAGTAGTAGTAAAAGAAGTTGAAGCAGCACTACTGTTATTTGTTGATGCGTTCATGAATATTGATGACATCTGCTTCTGATTTTGTTGACAATGATAACCATCGGGCGTAGCAGTTAAGATGCTCATCTCATGATCATAAGTAGTAGAAGATTGACGATGTTGATGATGATGATCGTAATAATATTGCTGTGAAGTAGAATTAGTACCCTGCTGCTGTTGGTTGTAGTCCACGTCTGATGATGCTAGTCTTGTTCGTTTGGGTGACGGTTCATCATTAATAATGTGTAGCTGTTGGTTTTGTTCATCGTGCACAGTGCTTTCCTGATCTTGTTGATCATTATTATTCCTCTTGCCTACAAATTGCTGTTTCGCCTGATTAACGTTTCCAGTAGTTCCGCTCTTTTCTTCCTTCAGCTTATAAATTTTGCACAGCACCCAATTGCTCAACTACATACATGAACAAATAATGAAAAAATTCAGTTACTACTATATATATGCATATGATGATTGAATACACAACAATATTGGCTAATGGCTATATATATATATAGAAAACTAAAAACACAATATATATGATGTAAGTTAATTAAGCTATATTTCTATAGTAAGTACGGAGTATATAGATAACATTAATCATACCATGGTTTGTGGTCCGGTTCCAATGGGGAGATTAGGATGGGTGGTGGTATACTCTTGCATTAGCCATGACGTCTTGATCCCGTTTTCATCCAAGAAATTCAAACTCCTTTTCCTTCCAACTTCCTGGCCCTTCACATCCAACACTGCTGCGTCTTTCTGCGCTGCCTTCCATTTTCCAAAGTTGCCCACCTTTCTATTTGGCCGACTCCCTTTTGGGCACTGTCGTTCTCTCGGGGTCAAGAAGTACCACTTATTATCACACGATCGGTATTCTCCTGTGTAATTCATTAATTAAGACATGCACGTTAGTTACATATCCAAATTATTAATAACCTTATATCAAGAATATTAACAATATCATAATCCATCTAATGATCGATCGATGTACGTATTACACACATATATAAACCACTTGTAACGCTTATTATCACCCAATCCATATTGATTAGTACGCGTTAATTATCAAATTAACCATCGAAAACAAGTTTATAATCAATATATATAGTGACCGATGTATGTAAGTATATATTAGACACGCATATATATTACTGAAATAGATAACAAATACGGTACGTACTAACAAGTAGATTATTTGATACATATATACATCATTAAACCATCAAGCATGCATTATATAAAACTAGTAATCAATATATATAGAATAAATCAATCAAAGAATATTTATATATATAGATTATATGGCCAAATTAAGTACTTACTTGCAAGATCATCGGGACTGTGGTTATAGATATTGACTTCATGTATGCGGCAAGGGGGATACGCATCTTTCTCGATCTTTGCTTTCAAGTAGCAGACGATAAGCTCTGCATCGGTTGGACAAAAACGATACCCAGGGGCAAGACCATCTTCATAATCGTGGTAATTGTCAACAAATTGTTGTTGTACTCCCTCCATCAACTAGGTTAAGTTGATTGATGATGATTATTGATCAAGAACTTCGGACGAAATTTTGTGTGGAAATCTTGAAAAAAAGAAAAGAAAAAGTTGATATCGAATAATTGAGAATTATTGTAGGACGGCGTGGATATGATGCACGTACCTACGTATATATATGAATGCATGAATTCAGGGATTAGCAAAAGGTGTCCAGGTTTATCATAATTTCCTACTTGGCACGAAATAATCGGGATAAATCATCCTATTATAAGATATAAAACGTACGTAATTACAGTATATACAAAAATAGATAACAAATAAAGTAATTTAACAAAATGTATATAGAACCGAATTAAACTATTAAAACAGATTTAGATTAAATCATTATTACAACTAATTACATGCTTATCGAGTACGTTCTAACATTTACGAGTATATGACAGATAATAATGTAACTGAATATAAACTTATTACCATTTATTAAAGAATATGGTTACATTTAACAAACTTCGTTAACAATAATACTTATAGACTTTTAATAAGAATAGACTTCTAGTAAAAGCAGAACTTTCATTTCTTTACATATATAAAATTAAATAAAATAACTAAATTATGGTTTATATTCATGTAGGTTCATAAATAAATCAAAGTTAGCTATATTAATTAACATTAATAAAAAAAATATGGATAACAAACTTTATTTCCAAATGTCATAAATTTAGTATTCATATTGATACATTGCAATGCATAATAAAAACCATCGATTATCTTTTCTCAAAAATAAACTGAATTTTATGGCTGATATTTGGGCTTATATTGGCCCGTTAATAAATGATTTCAATAAATATCAGAACCAACTTATTGGGTTCTGCCAGCCCTTACGTAAGCCTGTTTAGTGTTTTGTTTTGCACAACTAAGACTATCCGCATCAGGATATCTATCTAACAAACATATTCATCCTTCTCACAAACACCTTTTACCCACAATAATAATATAACCATCCTTCTTACAAACAACCAAATAACTTCCCAACTAATTTTTGCCAAACCAATTCATCATCCATCCAATTTTTGTCATCTACCTCCATCCTTCACCATCCTTCTCTACAAACACCAAAGGATGGATACCCTCCACCTCATCACTCACAACAATACCCTTCCAACAAACATCTTCCATGTCATCACAAATCACCTATGGATACCCTTGTTGTGGATGGTCTAAAAGGAATGTAATAGGTCATAAAATTTTTTCAGTGTTTTTTTTTTTGTGTTATATAACTATAAAAAAAAATTACAAGTTAAATTTTTTTTATAAAAATGTGTGAATCATTTGCTCACAAGAGAGGATCTAGCTTACGTTATCTTAACCCGGTCTGCTCTAAAGAGTCCCTTCACTCTCAATACCTAGTAAGAGGAGAAACTTTCAGCTAAACAGTCCAAAATCATGACATTTAATTGACAAGTTAATTAATAAATGGTATGTTACAACAATCATACCTTCTACGTGGAGGTTTTTAGAGCACAACCTTACATATCATATCATTTTCACATAATATATGTAATATGCATATTACAACTTTTTAAATACAAATTTAAAATAAGATGGTATACATATAAATTTAATAAGATGCATACACCGTCGAGGTATTAAGGCTCAAAACTCGCGGAAGGCAGCGCTTAACAGTTACTTACTTACTTCTATATATATAAAATTAATATATGTAATTAAAAGCAAATGTTCTTATCTAATTACGACTGCTCAGATGGTATAAACCAAAATACAATAAGTCAAAATATATAAATGATTTATTTCGTTCAAGTTACAACGCGTAGTTTTTATAGTGTTTTGATAGAGTTTTATAAGTTATATATAATATAATGTAAGTGAGTTACTTATGTATCACCAACCTTATTGACGTTGTCAATTTTACATATCGTTACATCACTTGAGGTAACGACTGAATAGAAAACTAGTTACTATCCATAAACGGACAGAACTAGTATTTGACAATTTGATAGCAACATGAAATGTACCTGAATAATACTTCGTATAAGAGTACAACGAATCTTAATCTTAATGTGAATATATATAACTCGAGGGACATTACTAACACATAAAATTCCCTTTTAACCTTTTTGGTAACTTGCTCCATTAATTTCAGTAATTTATCCCATCTAAAAACCTAAAAGTCAACCACTTCAAGTAAATACTTTGTCACGCTGTTTCCAAGATAACAATTTTTTTTTGCCTTTCATAAAAAAATGATAGGTTGAAATTGTGTAATATAACGTGTACAAAATAAAATAAACAAATTAATCGAATTGACTAATCGAGTACATACATAAAAAATTAGTAAAAATCAGGAAAAAGGGATGGGAAGGATGACGTAAGCAAATTATACAAAAATAAAATAAACAAATATTCACACATATCTTTTTCCAAGATACCTTTTTCTATTTCCAAACCGTTTTAACTTCAAGAACATATACTTCAGTAAATCAATGTTGTACATTGCTTTAAGTCAAGTAACTTTGGGTCTGTAAAAAAAGGGCCAGCCCATATATAAAGTTAATAAGAACGGTGAAAACTAACACGCAACCTCTGTCATCCAGCCCAGCTCAGCTATCTAACAAACTACACGCTTTCTCTACCCACCCAACCCCCCCATCCATCCAATATATCCATCATTTTATTCCTTTACTTTTTTTTTTATTATCTCCATCTCTTCTTCCTCTACAAACTTTGTAAGTCTCTCTCTCACTCACTTTTTTTTTCACTCTGTAGTATAATGTTTGTATCTACATGTACATATACAAATACATACGATCGAGTAACATCATTCTATTATTGTATGTTATGTATGATGTATGATTTTTAAGTCATTTAGGTACCCGGTTCTTAAGTTTTAATATTAGTATTACATTATGCATGTTAGCATTTTTTTAAATGATTCTTGTAAGTAGAAATATAGAAGATACTGATGAATTGTTGCCCTTTTTAAAACTTCGTATATCATTCTTGATCATGATTCATATATGTTTTGACATTATTATATTACATTCTACATGAAATCTATATATACATGCTTTTATTCTTTGTTTTTCCTATGTGAGTTTTCTTCAACATAGGTTAATGACTTGTGTCAGTTTAGTTATTAATTAAAAAAAATTCATAAACTTTTATTTTTATCCTAGAGTACTTACATTGGCCGCCATCATGAACATATATTTTGACAGGTATATCCCGTGTACCAATGATTATTATTTTTCAGAAAACGATCAAGAGATCAGGAGAGATATTTCTCTAGTTTGATTTTACGTGGGGTTTCTTCTTTTGATTCCATTCTATCATATATTTATAAAAATAGTTTGAATGTCTCTAAACATCCGAACCCACATAATTAACAAGCATAGGTTCCGTAATAATTTTAGATATACATAAACGTAAATAAGTTTCGGATGGTTAATCAAACGTTTACGTTTGTAGATGTTTGAACATATACCTATAATATATAATCCGTTTTAAAGGTTGTCATATATGTTGTCTTGTATATATGTATAAAGGGTTTTGCTAAAAGCAACCTAGCTTCAATGCTACATTTAAGGTATAATAAATTAAAAGTTTTATATTTATCGTAAAATTCAGGTGATGGGTTTTTAAAATATGAAAGATACAATTTAACTATGCACGGTAAATACAACCCTTAAATTTGCGATTACATTTTCCATACATAAAAAGTGATCATAAGGTTGTCTTTTGGAACCTCAAATGTATTAACTTTTTTATATTTTTATAATATAAACAAATTATTTAAAATTCTTGTTTTTTAATTGATTAGAATATTACTCATATGATATATATCAGGGTTCAATACCTACGTTTCGATATGCGAGATTCTTCATTCTTATATTCGGCTCTCATACGTATATGTTTTGCACCTAATCTTACATATTTTTTTTTAATGGGCTGCTTCAAAAGAACTATTTAACTCACCTATCTAAAAAATAAGTTTATATATTTATTTAGGATATATGGTGGTTTTGCTCTTGTAGGTCATAGAAATAATCGGATAGGCTATTGGTTTGTCTGCGATCCCAATACGAAAATATTTATTCATGCTAGCATTTTTGTTGATATAATGTAATTAATATATTTTTATAATGGTTTTAGTTCTTGTAGAATAAGACAATGTTACATATATATATATATATTTAATTTTTCTAAATATATACGCATAACGCATGCACATGATGATTTTTCTGTATGACTTGAGTGTCTATGACTATAAATCAGGCTAGCTATGAGTCGTTGTGACTTTCTTTTTTTTTTTTTTTTTTTTCTCATTTTAATTGCGAGTTATATTAGGGTAAAAAGCTAAGAGTGACCATGTGTTGTCTAATCATGATTGGGGCCTAAACATGACATACTATGTATTGTATTGGATTAAATGTGACAGGGGAAGAAGGGAGGGCTGTGATCTTTGCACGTGTCCCAATAATCTTCTCCATTGATCAAGAGGGAAGATGTGATGTAATGAGATGAGGAGAACAAATATGGAAAATTATCAAGGATCTTTTGTGTATGTAACTAATAGGATTATGATGATACAATATGTCTCACGATTTCTCTACATTTCTTAATATGTGAAATGACTTTTTTGCCCCGTCATTAGAGGGATTCGATCAGAAAAACACATTATAAAAGAGAAATCAGTGGTGATTGATTAGAACATATGATTGATTGACGTTTACATCCTATATAGTATGATACTAATTATATAATGCTATCCTTTGGTTTTGTGAATGTGATTTAGTTGGTAATATAAGGCTTTTTCACTACTTTATTATTTGTCTTATTAGACCATCTTTCCATTAATTTAATATGCTTAGAACATTAAATTTGATATATAATATTTTGTTATAATAAACAATAATACAGACATTTTCATGATTCGACTAAAAGTTTCGGATTTCAATCTTTTAAAAAAACATCCTATATTAAAAAGTATGTTAAATGTTTATTTGAAAACTAGAATTTATGTAAAAATTAGAAAACTGGTCACACACTATGATTGTAAATTAAACACAAAAAAGAAAAAGAAAAAAAGAAGAGAGAGTATACTTCACAGAATATGATGTTGATGTTGAATACAGGATAAACACGCTAGCTTTTAAGTTTGGGATATATAAGGTCGCTTTCTTTTATGGCTTTTATGGATTAGAATAAAGGAACAGCCGAGAAAAATGCCACATTAGAATTTTATGTACAAAAGAAGCTCTTCATAATTATGTATTCTGTTCTTGCTAAAAGTGGTATATCTCTTTTTGGGTTAATATCATCTCTAACGATAAATCATATGCAGGAAACATGTATTGTTTGTGACTGAAGGCCGGTTAAACAATAGATTAACATTTTATTGTAATTGATTGTGACCAAATGTATGTTTTATAGTTTTATTCATGTACGTGTCGTTAAGTTAAAGCATGCCAAGAAAACAAGACTTAGATATGGTTAATCATGGGATTTAGTTGGATGTTAATGTTTCTAGATGATTGAAAATGGCATCACAAATAATGTTCGTGTAGTTAGAAGTAAAAGTATGATAATCTGCTATTCTAAAAAAAACCCGAAGTTCTATTCCTCTTGATCTCTATTATTGCCTTAGAATAACAGCCATGACCAAAACTGACATTTTTCAATTGGGTTCTAGAGTACAACTTTTTGAACTCCTCCCTTATATTGATTCATGCTGGTTACAATAGATGTTTCAAGTTTTCTAGAGTTATTATATATTATTATTATTATTTTGAAATGAACATAGTAATTAATTGAGTTATGATAATAATGGTTTTATGACTTGAGCAGACCAATACTTTTTATTTTATTTTTTTGGTGCAAAAAATGCTCAAGAATGAGTAGGTCCAAAGTGTTATGGTGATTATTCTAAGTTGCCAAGCTAGAGTAGAAAGATGAAGTGTCAATATTGAATGTTGACATGTGAAATTAGAGTATGAAAGCGCCATTCGGCCATTCCTGTATAAGCAAGTGCCTCAATAGACATCGAGCATAATTGTTTGGACGGAAAAGGAATGTCATCCATATATATATATGTAGCTTCAATAGACAAAATCACTGTGGAACCGGACCTCCTCGCTGCCGCTTATATATATCTATTTTTTTTTTATCTCATACTCTTTAGACTATTATATTGTCTATTCTGAGGCTTAGGAGAATGAAGCTCCCATGCTGCAAAAAGTCAAATCTGAACTTTACCGCCCTCTCTCTTTCCGGCTTAGCCTACCGCTCTGTACTCTATCTCTCTCTTTGAACAACAATATTTGGTTATCAATAGATTTATTTCCCAACGACAAATTTATACGAGTAATAATTATCACTCACATCACTTCATATTTGTTTCCAACGAGAGACTTGATCCCACGACCTCTTGACTGAATTGTTGGGCTAACTCAAATACCATGAAAATGAGAATGAATGGTGTAAATCGAACATATTGTTGATAAGATGATGCAAGTATTATGTTTCAGTTTGAGAGTTCATTTACAGCTTACAATACGTGATTTAGATAAGAGAAAATAACCTCAATACCCAATTTTTTAAATTTTTTTTATCAATTTACCCAAGTTTTTTTAGATTTTAACAAAATACCCACAAAAATCGCAATAATTTTAGAAAATCGCAATGAGATTGTTAAAATCGCAATAAGATTATGAAAATCGCATAGAGATGATGAAAATCGCATAAAGAACATTGAAAATCGCATAAAGAACTTTAAAAATCTCATAAAGAACATTGAAAAATCGCATAAAGAACTTGATAATCGCATAAAGAACTTAGAATCTCATAAAGAACTTTATGTGTACAAAATCTTTATGAGATTTATAAAATCTTTATGCGATTATGTTAAATCTTTATGCGATTTTGTTAAATCTTTATGCGATTTTAGAAATGCCATTGCGATTTTATATAATCTCGTTGCGATTTTCGGAATTTTATTGCAATTTTATGAATCTCATTGCGATTTTTGAAATTTATTGCGATTTTGTTGGGTATTTTGTAAAAATCCTAAAAAACTTGGGTATATTGATATATTTTTTAAAAAAACTAGGTATTAAGGTTATTTTTTCTTTAGATAATGAGATAAAAGTTGGAGAAAAAGATGTTTCTGGATACTACTCACTACATACGAGTATCATTTTCATCACTTTATTATTGGCAACTTTCATATTGTCCAATTGGCCGACATCTATGGATAGTGACACTGGTGTTTCCTTCAGCTAACTTTCAACAGATACAGAAGTAACAATACTTGTGCTTTAACTTAAGCTTATAAATTTAACCTAATGAACAGTACTCTCTGTTCATCCATCTCTTAAAAAAGGACGCATACCCTACTACCATCTACACAGTGATGCTTACGGTCCATATTTCCTTAACGGAAAGCGTCAGCACACCGGGTTATAATAACGGGGCCATGTTTGGGCCGAGGTTGTGGCTGGTGTCATAAGAGAAACGTGGTGAGTATCATTGAAACTTTTGGATAAAAAGTAGTTTCAGTTTAATACTACTGACAACTTTTTTCACAATAGTTTTCTTGAGATAATTGTTATCATCCTCGAATAGATTAATACTGCCAAGTGTTCAGGAATAAGTTTAGTTATACAAATAGCCTGGTTATTTTTCATCTACATACAACAACTGAGTGGAGGATCACGCAACCCAGGTGAATTTTATGATGCCTTAATCATCTGATGAATATTAGCGGAAAATTTCAACAAGTATTATAATGTGTTATGGATACGGATTCACCTTGGCGCACCAAAATGATGCAGTATCCTACACTTGATGCATATAAAACTCCATACTGTAATAAATCTAGTGGCATTTAAAAGTAAAAGAGTGCGATTACACCAACAAATTATGTACGATGACTTGTTATGATTTGGATTCTAGAATTTGGCTTCGATACACCAACGTATGAAACCTGAGAAAATTTCTAACAATGCTTCTTAGGATCAGCAAGGTGAGCTCCTACTCGCATAACAAAAATAGCTTCCACCCAACTACCACTGCTCCCACCACCACCACCCAGTTAGGCAATGTTCCAGAATATACACAAGTATTAGGAAAAAGCCTCCCCTATGATTTGTTACTATAAACTAATAGCATAGAAAATACCTTCTATAAATCATGATAATTAGTGATTGCCATCAGTACCGCCATGGATTGATAGTTTCTGTTGTCTCAGGTATCTGTGTGTAGATTCTTGGACTAACTTCATGACCCCCATAGAGTCTGAAACAGGAGAAGATTCCTCTTCCCGCTCAGGCTGTATATTCAAGTCGATCGTGAAAGACAAATTAGATGAACTTTCCTTATTTGGCATGTTTTCAAACCGTTCATTGGGCCCTGTTTTGTAGTCCAGATTACTACTTCCCCTTTGCGAATACCGGATAATATCCGCATACAGCAGTTGGGTTTGATTCTGAATGGAATTCCCCACTTCTTTTCCTCGGCAGACATCAGAAGAGCAGGTCGACTTGTGCTTTGTAGCGCTCGGTGGCCGACTACAGCTGATACACGTGCAGCCAGCTTTATGGCAGGGGTGTCTCGCTGTGGCTTGAGAAGATGCTATGTCGGCGAGTACACTAATGCCTTCAATAGTCTTGAGTGAACCTGAATTTTCTGATATGTTTTGCTTAGAAGATGCTGCTAGTGAAAAGAAGACGAATAGATTAGAAAAATTATGAAAAGTTAAGCAATCATAATATGAAAACTATACATGAAATGTACATAAAGCACAAAAGTTGACCATAAGTGATTTGTACCATGATTAATCATTGGAAGGTAATGCTCAAGATGTTCTTGTGTCTGTTCTACTTCCGTTGAAGACAGAAATCTGGTAGCCAAATAGTACAAACTCTTTGAATATTAAAGTTAAAAAAAGTTTATTTGATCAGTTTAGAGGTGGCAATATTGGTGGGCTGAGAAAAATGTGAGTTCAGGTCAGTTTATCCCGCCAACAATTATAATTGGTTTTTTTATAAAAATTATGACTATACTATTTATTTTGATATCTAACTTTTAACAATTCGGAATAAGAGGTTGTAAAAACTAAAAAGATGACCAACACTTTATACGACTTAAATCCAATTTAACCCATTTCATTATAAGTCTGTTTTTGAATTTGATCTGTTTCAACTCATTAGAGATAACGACCAATATCTACCCACTTGCCCGTCGATAGTTAAGTAGCCAACTTACCCAACATGGTTTGTCGAAATACTTGTAGGACTCCCTATCATTGGTGCCTCCTGTTAAATTAAACAATGTTATTAGAATTCACGATTTTGACATCTGAAACAAAAAAGAAACAAGAGACTCAAGATCATGGACCACTTTGTGACAATAGCCAGCTACAATCTATGATTAACACAGCCTGCTCAATTATTAATCTACATGACGGATAAATGCAGTGCCTATTACCTGATATTCCTCAAATTCAACATCCTCAATAAACACGACGGTGGGAGTATTAGTGAGAGGTGGTCGTAGCAATCCTTGAACTTGTTCCAACGTAACTTTGAACTGAAGTATCTCTTCATCAAGTTTGAGGTGTTCATTGTTAGAGCACATGCTGCCCCCCTTTTTCCTTTTAGCAGGAATAGAAGCTTTATCGATTTCTGACAATATACTGTCTGGATTTTTTGACTTAGATACAATACTACTCTTCAAAGGTTCTTCATGAGTAGACACCCTTGTGCGTGTTGTTGCATTCCCCTGCAGTGAGGTAACATTAATACAACTAAATAGAAAGACCCTTATTAGGTTCACTAGACATTTTGACTCAAGTAGAGGAGGTAAAGCAGGAAGGTCCGCCAGCTTGGGTAACGAGACAAAGCAGGCAACTTTTAGTACACAAGCTTTAAACAATTAAAAGTAACAATTTCGGAGACTACCTATTTCCTGTCAAGCATTTTTTTCTCGAATAAGCCATTCAAAACGACACATATCCGGTACGGTGATTCATAGGTAATTTGGTCATAATTCCTACCCTGACTCGACTGTTGACAAAATAGACCTACCTTGTCAGATGTAGATGCAAGTGGTACTTTCCTGGATCCCATAACAAGCTTTCCATCGGGCTCCAACCTACTGAATGTTACTGAGACAAAAAACAATATTAAAAAGATAGAAGCTCACAATACTAATAAAAAGATGGGATTATTACCTGTGGATGTAACTAACTATGACCAAATATCTATGTTATGTAAAGATCTTGTAAAATATCTATGCCATTATGAACTTTCACATCCCGGTTATTAGATCTACCTGACCAATCAAAAACTAACAAGTGCCATCTTATATGGTTGCCACATATACCTGGGTACACCCAATAACTGAGATGTGAAAGTTCATTACATGGCATAGACATTTTATGAAATCTTTACGTAATATACACATTTGGTCATTGTTAGTTACATCCACATGTAATAATCCCTAAAAAGATATGTTAACATATATGACTTTGTCTAAATGAACATGCTCAAGTGTTGGGGAATTGACCCTAATGATGAAGAAAATATTGAGAGCTTAAATCAATATATACATCTTGACAAAACAAGGACAAGTGGCATGTGTGGTTTACCAGTATCGCCAGCTTGCAGCTTCATTGACTGTATACAAGGAGCTACTCCTTCTAAAACATACAATTTGCTACCATTGTTGAACCAAAATCTAAAATGTAACACCCAGTCGTTTCCATTCAAATCTTGGATTACAAGGGGACAACCTTCAGGTTGAGAAATTGGAGGAAGATAAGCCTGTACAAGAACAGTAAATGTATTATATTGATAACACATATATGAAAAATCTGAAACAACTATATCATGGTCACAGCATAACACATTAAATTTTGTATAGTTCACTCATACCATCACCCAAAACCAAAATCTCATATCATAACCTTAATTTGTACCATACAGTTAGATAAGTACATATATGAGACATAAACGATATAGACTAACCTCTGCACATTTCTTGGGAAGCACCAATCGCCCTATCTTCCCAACATCACTAGCACTCAACACTTTCTCAAACAAAGGGGTAATCTTGGCATTTGAACTATCAAGGAGTCAAAATGAACAACAAACTATTGTGTTCAGTAACAAAATGCTAAACAATTACTTTACAAAAGGATATAAAGAACAACATGGGGAATGAGTTGTGCATATATTTTATGCTACTAACCACTGGGTATTTGTAATAAATAACAATAAGAGTTGAAAGTAGAATACCCTCGAGAGATTTGTTGTAGTTCTTGATCTGTTATTCGAGGCCAGTAACGAGGAAGTAGCTGAGGCCTCCATGTATCTCCTCGAGCAATTACATTGTGAGCCTGGGCTCGGGTAGACGCTTCAGCTCCGCTATTATTACAGCATGGCTTCCCTACTGATGGTGGGGGGCACAGCCATTGAGAACGAACTTCTCCTCGAGCAATTGCGTTGAGAGTCTGAGCTCCAATAGGCGCGTCAGCTCCATTATTATTACAGCATGGTTTCCCTACTGATGGTGGGGGGCACAGTCGTTGACAATATACTCCTCGAGCAAATGCACTGTGAGCCTGAGCTTCAATAGAAACGTCAGCTCCGTTATTATTATAGCATGGCTTCCCTACTGATGGTGGGGAGCACAGTCGTTGAAAATGAGCTTTAGACGTCTTTCCCTTTTCACTACTTTTATCATATTCCACAAATGTAGTTGGGAAACTAGAGCGAGGAAGGGCATTCGTATGAGATAAAGATTTTGATTGGTAAGGAACATCTTTAAACGAATTATGTTTTCCATCAGACTGGCCTCCTGAAATAAAGCAGTTAAGTAAAACTTGTTTTGCTCATTAAAAAAGGTTTACATCTTATTTGACATGATATGGTTTACCTGTGAATGTGGATCTATCTCCTCCGATCATCTCGGATGTACTGACCCGCCAAACGTCATTTACTAATCCCTCGGAAGGATTGTTAGTTGTTCTTTTACCCAGAGAACATGAAGTCGACTGTGATTCCGGTTGACCTTTAAAGGTGTTGAATATAACTGGTGCTTGCCGCCATGGTACAGGACCTGATCCAGCAATAGATCTCCAATTTCTCGAAGAGATATCTCTGACTCTTTCACCAGCTCCATGGTGGAAAGGAGAAGCACATGGCCAGCTAGGATTTGGTGTCTAATAAATGAAACATCAATTACAGATAAAAGAAATAAATGAGACGATATATAACTATGCATACCATGATGTATTTTGTTTTAAAGAGACTAGATGAAGTGGTGTAACTGTGTAATACACTTTTCACTAAAGAATCTGAATTAAAATGTAGAGCTAATATGTAATTGTGCATACCAAGATGTACTCTGTTTTTGCACAGTTGAGACATTCGATTCCTCCGGCATCCAACAATACGAACATATGGAATGATACTATGCATCCACAATGAATTTGCTGCAAAGTATATAATGGTCCATCATTCAAGTTCCTAACTTTTATCCTAAGAACTTAAAGATTGTGCCAAGAAAACAAATTCCCAACACTATCACATCATAAAAAAGCATATTAAGTCAGCTAACTAGCCTTAACTGATCCCTAACCTTTCCACAAGATTCGCAACATCTCCAGCCAGCAGTATTCACATGATATGTGTCGCAGAATTTTCCATCTTTGTAAACAGAACTACAGCGTAATCGAACAAGAGTCAGGACCTCATGATATATTAGTAAAGAAACAATAGAAAAGGAAAGCAACAAAAAACAAAGTAACACCTAAACCACCGAAATGCAATGTAACCGGGTCATCTTACGATAGAAACATGAGGATTGGATATACTTTAAATGATGGTATCAAAAGTGATAGTTTAATCCACATATGCACATGCTTTCTTTGTTCTTTGGTCACATTTCAGATCAGAAAACCACATTGATTGAATACATTGTTCATATTCCATAAGCATGTAACAACTTCCTTCAATAATCATCCTCAATCAATCATTAATCAAAAGTGTTTGCAAAAGATTGATACTTCTCTACCCCTTCTTTTCTAACTATAAAAAAAAACACATATATGTGGGGTATCCCAGCTGTTGGGGACCCCACCAACTAGTCTTGCGGCCAACATGGACAAGTTGAATCGCATAACCAACAATTAGAATTAGGACTTGTGACCCTTTCCAGTCACCCTGTATATCCCCAACCACTATGCTACTCGAAATGAATCAACACATACATATGACTTCCGAAACGAGAAACATCATTTAAGGGTAATCATTTCCAGCTCATATGGACTACTATCGCACAACTAAAATTTCATCTCACAATCAATTTCGGGTCGATGGCCTTTGCAATAGCCACGGTCCGTCAAGGGAGCCATTCAGCATTTATATAAACATACCGAGCAAACTACATTAACTATATCACCATCATCATTAAGAACCCTCATTCAGATATTTATTTAATTAATTGATGATAAAAGCAAGCTTCCAAAATATAATAACATATATTAATATCACACATATATAACTTACAATACAAGCAACAATACAATACTAACATATAATAATAATAATAGTATCAGAAATAACAAACTCAAAACATTCTAACAAGAAACATTAAAAAAATATAATAGCATTATTATATATTTATTAATATGGATAAAATGTTAGAAAAGAATAAATACGAGCATCGATGGCAGAGGTCAGCGTAATCTCCGGTCCGGCAAAGCCATCCTTGTTTAGGGACTTCAACTGCCTGTGTACAAAATCTATTAAAACATGGTTTTGAACCGGAAGATGACGCCATCATCATCACCGCCGGGATTAATATTAAAAGCAACCGAATTTCCTTCCTTTACGGGATACCCACATCGATTTTTGAAAGCCTTAGAACCCTAAATTGGGCATTTCAGGTGTTTTTTTTTCCTTATACATAAATATTTATGATGATGAGTGTTTATAACAGGGAGAGGTATGTATAGTTTGGTGTTTTTTGTTTTTATTTTTTGCAGGAGGTTTTGTAAAGAGAAAGTTACAAGGGGGGAGTGCTAAAAGTTGTGACTTGGGTGTCTTACTGTGTGAGTGTGAATATACATATATTTATTGTATGTATATATTTTGTATCTATAGATATATAGGGGGTGAAATGAGGGGACTTATGTGTGTCAGGGTTTTTGTTTTTAATTCTAGTAGTGGGTATCTAGAATCTATTTATTTTTGAGTTTATTCCTTGAAAATCTCACTAGTTTTTATTTTGCCTCTTTTTTTTTTCTTTATAATTTTTCAGCGTCTGTATCACTTTCAAAATCTCATTTTTTTGTTCAATTTATTGTTTGCTTTGATTTCTTGTAACAAAAAATGGCACCACATAGGGATGTATGTGGGTCGAAACCCGGCCTAAACGGCGTTGAACCATGACCCGTGAGTGCATGAGAAAATAACTATGACCCGGTCCGTGAAGATTCAGGTCGTTTTAGTTCGGGTTAAGCTCGGACGAGTCATGGTCGGGTCGCAGGTTTACTTCACATTTTCTCAGTTTTTGACATCACCCGACCCAACCCCACCAACTCGTGACCCTGTAGTGCAACAAAACCTTGGCCTGTGACCCAGATCATTAGGACTTCGGGTGGGTCGGTTTCAAGCCAGATTCGGACGGGCGGTTTTTGCGGGTGAGTTGCATATCCCTAGTTGGCTAGCTCCACATCCTTTTTTGGTTTTTGCTTCTATCTTTTTTAACCTCAAATGTTTTAATTTATTAGTTTAAAAATGGTTTTAATGAAAGAACTCAACTCGACTCGACCATTTTTTTTTTTTACAAGTTGACTTTATTTGACCAATCCATACTTGGAAAATTTTTAGACAAAATAAAGTGAAAAACTCAAAATGTTCAAATTCAAAATCTAACAAATTAGAACACCTTAATATGTTATAATAAACATATCCTATAAGTTTTAGACCTTGAAAACATCGGATGAAGCTCGGAAAATTTTTGCTCAAAGACAGCGGGACTGCGGCCGCAAGCACGGTCGTCCGTGCTCTCAAAAACTGAACACCAAGAGGAAATACTGCATACGCTGAGCACGGTCAACCGTGTCTGCGTCTGTACTCTTACTGCACACATAAAACATCAAATTTGACTATTAACTCAATTTGCAACCTTTTCCAAACTAAATCACAAGTTCCATCACACATTAAATCTGAGTTCAAACCTTCACATGACATAATTTACAATATAATTACTACATTCGAAACTTTAACCATTGAAATTTACATTAAAACAACCAAGCGGGTCACTCGCCCGCATTTACCCAAAGTGACGAAATGACCAAGTTGACTCCAAAATGATTTATACTTTAATCCACCCTAATAGTCAATACTTCAAGACTTAAAATACATCATACACAACATTCTCATTCGAAAGACACATGTATCAAGAGCCAAGAGTTTGAGAGGGAATTAACTAGGTTTCTAACCAAAATGTCATTATTCTACGGATGACCAAATACCTTCAAGTCACTAACACTTCAAGTCAACAACTTCAAATCAACAATACCTAGTTCCTTCTTCTGGAACCACCTATAAAATGGTAAATAACTAAAACGTAAGCGAATGCTTAGTGAATAAACTTGCATACAATTATACATACGAAGGAGGGCAAAAACACAAAAGACTATGCATGTAGCCAATGATACCGTCATATCATCACTTGCATACTCACTTTTGCGCTAACAAAACATACATGGATCCATATACACTAAACAATAATCTCAAAAGGTTTTTAGGCCTCAAAGGTTCTTAGGCCTTTATCTCATCTGAACTATGGGGTTCTTAGGCCCCGGCCTCAAATTAGGCCCTAACGCCGAATCGATTACCACACATGGAATCCACCATCGTATGGTAATCGACCCAACGCACATATAAGAGTATGCAAGATTACTCACCTCCTCCGTGACTATCAACAATGCAACAACAAGTGCAAAGCTTTCAACCTATCAATTCAATACAATATGCACATAAGACTTTATTCACAATCTTGGCTAACTCACTTAGCCAAACTAACGATTCACTAGCATTCCTATTCACCCAAACTCAATTTCTTTGAGTTGGCTTAAAATCAAGTTTCACTTAACAAAGCTCAATCTTTCTAACTCATCAATCTAAATTATCTATCATTTTGCTAAAAATCTCATTTTACCACCAACATGTGGCCATTTCATCTAGTTGCTCAAAATTACCAAATTCTCATTCACTAGCCTTTTCCAAACCCAAAACCCAACCCATTTGTCATTGAGTTACTTTCACCTTTAACAACTATATTAGGTAGTTCATCTTACCCTTTTCAACCACATTACAATAACTAGCAAAATTTTATCTTTTCTTACAAACTCAAATTATTACTTTGAACTTATCAACTTCATAATCAAACACATCATATAACTCAATGACAACTAGGTTAACTAAGGAATTGAGAGAAATTAACCATAATTTATTTTCTAGCAAAAAAACCCCAATTTGGTTCATCCATGAACCCTAAATTCAAAAAGAAAGATAAAAACTAAATTAGGGGAATTCAATACCTCAACAAACAATAGGTTAATGCTTAGACTTAAGTTGGAAAATTCTTCTTCCTTTCTTTTCTGTAGCAATTTCGGCCACCACTACAAAACCCGCAAGCCCTAGCTTTAATTTGCTTGGTAAAGATTATCGATGATGATGGTGATGATTTTTATGGATGATCTTATTCTTGAATTAAAGGATTTTAGTTTGATTTTTGAAGAGAACAATAAGAATTGCATGAAAGAAATGATGGGGGAAGAAAGAAATGGAGTGGAAACATGACTCATAAGAAAAGAGTTAGCTGGCACTTCCTAGAGATGCCACGTCCCATTTCTCCGATTGTGGGAATTTTACCCATTATCCGCTAAAGTTCCGACTAAATTAACCCCCGATTCAGAATTGAAATACTAGGAAATTATTTTAATGTCAAAACTACAAAAAGGGGTTAATTTATTTATCTTAAAATTATTGGGGTGTTACATTTAACCATTATGGTTTTATGCATTCCTGAGATAATGCTTGATGAGCGTCCATTTTGTGATAAAAACCCCCGTTAAAAGGCTTCATTTCTATGCCTAAATGAGTTATTATTTCAGAACTATTGGTACTTAATGAATTGTATGTTTATGCAGGTTCACGGAAGATGTGAGAGAGGGTAAATGACATCAAGTGACTCAAGAAGGAAGCCTATGAAGTTACAAGACGCAAGGAAGTGATTCAGGAGCCAAACGAAGACGCAAAAGAACGAACAGCAGCCAGCAGCGCCGCTGGTCGGCCCATATCAGAAACCGACTTAAAAACCTATATAAGTCAAACTAACCCTCAAAACCCTAAGAGAGGGCCGATTCAGCAGCCCTAGCCGCATAGTATCAACCCTAGATCGACTTTGCAAATTTCCAGAAGGTTTTGGAGCTTCTAACGCCTTCCGATCTTCATCCTTGGTCTAGATCTTTTATCTTTTATTTACTTCTATTATCAAACAATGTCTTTTATCTTCAAAGACTTTGTTATTCATTTAATAATGTTAGGCTAGTAGGTTGAATACTTGTTTGGATCAATGTGATCATCTAGACACTTATTGTTTTACTGTGTTTGTTTATAATCTGTTGGAGTGTGTTTTACTCTTTATCTTAGATCCATGTTTATTTGTAATTCATATTATTATCAGTTTGATATCTGAACATGTTAGTTTAATTTTAATGGTTGTCTATGATCATACACTAGGACTAATATGCTAGGACAGAAAACGACTAGTCAGTCTATAGCTAGAAGTAAAAAGTGATTCACTCGTAACCGAGGGATCCAAAACCATAGTAATTATAATGAATTGAACATGATGCTTAACAATGTCATACACGATCCTTTTACTTGGAAACGAGCACTGTGGTCACCGGAGATAATTATATCTGGCCATGGCTTAAGAGTCAGGTAATTATAAGATGAATTAGTAACACAAACTTTAGGTCATTAATGCTTAAACAATGAATCTAGCGATAATTTGTTTATAGGGTAGTGTGAGTCTAGCGACAACACTAGTAATTAGGCGAAGTGAATCTAACGGGAGTCTGAGCCGTGATGAAGTTTTCAACAGTCTAGCAAACCAGTAGGATAGTATTTGGTCGTACCATGAGATCGGAAATGCCAAACAAATATTTTAATTAAAATACTGTTATTTGTTTTTTAAAACTATTTTCAGACTTAGCCTCTCGATGAATATGCGGTTGCGACTTTTATTGCATTAGTATAATAGGAAATCGTGACAACCCCACAACCGCTAGAATTACACATATTATTATATTGGGTAAAACAACGCGTCCCTGTGAACGATCCTGTAGCTTATCACTAGACTATACTACAGTGACCGGGTTCTTTGCTCGTTAGTGTGGTTTTGTTTTAAGATAGTTACTTGTACAACATTTTATAAATTTAAAGACTAAATAAAAACGCACATGAATGCTCCTTTTTATAGGTTATACCATCCAGTCATATTGAGAATTGATATCCGTATCATTGTTTTTGAATAATTTACCACACAGTAAAGTGAAACAACAAATTGTATAAGTTGATGATGCATAAATGTGGTAAATCTATCTAATTACATGGTATTAATATCATCTCCCATTAGTATGAAATATCAATAGCCAATTAAATGATAACAAATGTTTTTGTTAGACCCCACATGTGTACTAGTTTGTCATCTTTCCCCTCCAAGATCATTTGCATACTTTTTTTACAAAGTATTTTATTTTACATACTTCTTTAGAAATGTTTCTATCCATTATTGTTGGTTCCATCGTACTTCTTTTAACAAATAATTGTATCCGGTCGAATAGTTCACATAATCAAAACATGTCCATACATTGGTTAGTATTTGTGAGTATCCTTCTATATGTATATATGGTTTTGTATGTCTATAAAAACCTCTCATTTATTTCAATTTCTACCAAAAATACAAATTTAAAAATGAGTTATTCATAAAAATAAATAAATAAATAAGTTAAGATATGATATAAGAAGAGGTTTAGAATGTTTAAAATGAATTCAAAAGTTGAATTTCATTTTAAATCTTTAACAATTAGTTATCAAAATTAAAATTTTTAAACTCTTTTTAATTTTTCAAACCTTATTGTGTAAACTAAAACACAATAAAAACTTTAATTGTATATATATTTTTGAATTAAGTAACTTTTGAAAATATATTTGATAGAATGAAATTGAACTGATATAAACAGAGAACTTTTTATTTAAATATGAGTGTATATATATAGAAATGAGATATTAACACATTAACCAATTAATCTATCATTTTACCTAGAAAATACGAAAAATATATATAAGTACATAAAATAAGTAGCTATATATATAACATTAACAAATAATAAAATTAAAGCTTTTAGAATATTATGGGTCAAACTTAATGACACTTATTATTTTTTGATGGGTTATTTTTATTCTTTACTAAAAATGTTAGGTAGAAAAGATTTGTTGATCAAATTGGGTAATTTTATTTTAAGTATCTAAAATTAGACATACAAGAAAAAGAAGATAATTTGAAGACACCCATTTAAAAAGGATAAATCCCAGTCACTCATTTCCTTCACTTACACATGTATAAGTGACACGATGACATTTTCGTAAATATTGACTATTTTTTATTTATGTAAAACATTATTATTCAAATGCATTGATTTACACATGTGTAAATAAAAAAATTAGTCAATATTTATGAAAATGTCATCTCATCACTTACAGATGTGTAAATGAAAAGAAAAATGATTGAGTAAGATTGTGTTTCAATCATATTTCAAAGGGTTGTCCTCAAATTAACCTATCTCGAGACGTACAATTTCAAAATTTAATTAACTACATAGGTAATTTTTTTTGAAGTAAACAACAACAACAATAACCACATGACCCAAATTATAAACGAGATTGGAGAGATAAGCTATGAACAGTTTTATCTTGATCATCTTCATCCAAAGATAAAGATACCGTTTCGAAAACGACCCTAAAGTAAACTTCACTGTATTGTTTAGTTTAATTACTTGCGGAAAAGAAAGGAGAATAAAAACTATAAAATTGATTTTTTTAAGTATGGAAAGGATAAAATCCACTCTTAAGATTTTTTAAGTGTAAAAAGGAAAAGAGTGAAGAGGAGAAGAGAGTAAAGTGTAGTTATTTTTGCTTCAAGATTTTTCCTCTTATTTTTGAGGTGATTAAGGGGCACGGGAACGGGAAACGACAAAACTAAAAAATTTAGGATACGGGTACGGCAAAGCTACGACACTAAAAAATATAAAAAATAAAAATATATTGATTTTATATAGAGAAAAACTTGAGATTTTAGAGATTATGTATAATTTTACAATATATGTTTAATGGTGACCGATGATCACGAATTAAATTTTTACTAATCAGTTTTGGAATAGAAAAAGTCTGATGGTGATTTCAATTGTATAATGTGGTTGATTTATGTTTGGAGGTATGCATAGTCACAAGATTGCAGTCGAATTTGAAATAGAAAAAGTTCATTGAAACCATAATATTAATTGAATACGGTATGTAATTTTCACAGAATCATTTCGGTATATATGAAAACTTCATGAAAACATTTCGTACGGGTTTCTGTTTTCATTGAGTTTTCGAAACAGGTACGTCTACCTGTATGGAGTTAACCAAACAATACACTAAAGAGAGAAAAATACAAACAAAAAAGTAAGGCTTGAATAGACAATAAGTCTGAGAAACACTCCCTAAACAAAGTTAATTTTAGGCAGGCCGTTTATCTTCAACAGACTTTGTTTTATCAGTCGGATTAACCCAATATATTATATATATATATATACATCCACCGTCGTCACCGGGGACAATTCCGGCGACGTACGGCTCTGCACTGTTAATCATCAGTTGGCATCAAAAGTACGTATGTGTTTCCTTAGCCTAACAATCCATTTTACTATCTTTTTTGGATTTAAATAAATGGGCGTATGTTGTTTTAGAGCATAATTTTGATACTTTTAATTATGCATATTAGGTGTTTGATAAATTGCCTGAATGAACTTTGTTTCAGATATTCTTTGTTATAATTCATGTCCACATTTTTGAGGCACATGGGTTTAACTTTGGCACATAGTTTAACTAATCTTTGTGAATTGTTATTGCAGTTTAAAGTTGGCAAACTGTATAATGAATTGTATGCGGAAGCTTGTTTCGTGTGTGATTCTCGACTTGGACGGAACGCTTGTTAATACGGGTAGGCTTCATTTCTTGAATATAGGTTGTTTGTTTACTACGTTTTTTTTTATATTTTTTATGAAGCTTACGTTGGTTCAATAAAGGTTCCAATCCTGCTTATGCGCCTCAAAATTTTCTCTATCGGAAAACAATGAATAGTTGTACCATATATGATATATCGATACACTTGTAACGATAGACATTCTTTATAACTTGCTTATCTTATTATTCCTCCCAATATCATGGATATTTCTTAAAAGTACATTTGTATATAATGAAAACCAACACTGTTGGATCACGTGGTCAACACCCATGCCTCTGATGACAGAGGTCAAGGGTTCCATCCTCACTCCTTGCAAGGCCGGAGGTTCTTTTCCACCTTAGGTAGAAACTGGAAGCAATCTCTCTACCTTAGGTAGGGGTAAGGCTGTATACATCTCAACCTCCCTCATACTCCGTCATAGACGGTATTGGGACCCAAGACCCGTGGAAGACAACATAGGGTATTACTTACTTATTTGTATATTATGAGTTTTGGTTACACGTGTGTTTGGAGTGTACTTTAGAAATCATCTTCTAAAATCTATATCTGTGACAGATGGAATTGTGAGTGAAGTTTTAAAAGTTTACTTGGTTAAGTATGAGAAGAAATGGGATGGGAGAGAGGCTCTGAAGATTATTGGCAAAACGCCTATAGAAGCTGCATCTGCTATTGTGGAGGACTATGGGCTTCCTTTGTCAAAAGAAGACTTGCTATCAGAAATTACCCCGATGTTCTCTGATCAGTAATGAACAACCCCTCTCTTCCATTTATAATTCATTTAGAAAGAAAGGAAAAACGATATATGGCCGTAAAATAACTTTTATAATGGTGAGTTATATGGACCATGGTACACACTATTGATATATTTCCGTTTTTTGAAATTTCTAAAGCCATAGTTTGTTCTCCCTTTAATTGTGGAGGCGGTTTTAGCCTTTTAGGCAACTATCTACTAACACTCGGACCTCTCCCTTATCTATGCAAATGAAATCTCTTAGAACTTACCTAACTTTTTCTGTTCAAACTCTGTGCATGGTTTAATTTCGGATTGCATTATTTAAATTGTTAGATGGTGCAAACTTAAAGCACTACCTGGTGCCTATCGTTTGATTAAACATTTGAAGGGGCATGGAGTGAAAATGGCGTTGGCTTCTAACTCTCCAAGAGAAAGCATCGAAACAAAGATTAGCTATCATCCGAGTAAGTTGGAACTTATCTATAGTGAGCCTAAAGCTTTTAGATTAGTTGGTCACTTAACGAAGCACTTTTCAGTTTTTCTCTTCATATTTACACATTTTAAGTTGTTGTCTCACTAGCTACAATGTGCAGCTTGGAAAGGGTCCTTCTCATCCATTATTGCTGGTGATGAAGTAAAAGCAGGAAAACCATCGCCTGAAATGTAAGATCAGACATGTTGAGTTGGCCTGGCTAGATTTTTTTTCAATTATCAGTTGAGACAGATGACCTTGTTCTTAAACAATTCTTTTACACATTTTCCTTTATCAGATTCCTGGAAGCAGCTAAGAGGCTAAATGTTGATCCATCTAAGTGTCTTGTCATCGAAGATTCACTGTGAGTGCTAAATTGCTTATCAAGTATAGAACTGAAATAACTGTTAAATATAGTGGCGTAACATAGCTTATTATCTATGACCAGCTAAGTTTCATTTGGTTAAGCTTTGGAAATATAGCATTATACATCATATCAATATCCAGTGGTTAATTAGAGGTCCTTAAGTGATGTAGCACTGCTGAAACTTGTTAATTTATATGAACTTTTTCCGGTTTAGATCTACCTGGAAATGCGTGAGAACAATTTTCCTTAACATCACATACATTTTTAATATAGCAACACTTTGTTAAATGTCAGACCTGGTATTGCTGCTGCTAAAGCTGCAGAAATGGAAGTGGTTGCTGTGCCATCTCTTCCAAAGCAGTCTCATCTATACACTGCAGCGGACGAGGTGATCAACTCACTTCTTGACCTACATCCTGAAAAGTGGGGCCTCCCTCCATTTGAAGATTGTAAATATCTCTCACTGATCTACACTATCCAGTAAGCAGTAACCCCACTTATATGAGTCCACTTATCTGATTTAATTATTTTGATTTTTCAGGGATTGATGGTACGTTACCGATAGAACCTTGGCATATTGGTGGTCCCGTCATTAAAGGTTATGGCCGTGGTTCGAAGATGCTTGGAATACCAACAGGTTCACATCTTTATCTTTTTTTCAGTTGTTTTCACTTCATTCAAATAAATGTGCAGTTTTTCACCTGCCGTTAGAATGATGGAGTTATGTATGTGTTTGTTAGAGGTGGCAAATTGAGCGTTTCAGGTTGGTTGGGTAACATGTCAGGTTGCCAGGTTGGACTGGTTTTGCCCGAAAGCACTTTTTGTCCAATATTTGGATGTTCTTTAAAGAACTAATGTGTCAATATGCTTACAAAATATAACTGTTCAATAATGCTTAAAAGCTTATATAAAAATGATTTTGGAGGACTTTGCTTACAATATAAGCTTTTGTCAACTTTCAACTGATTTAATGTGCCTCGTTTTAATTGCCTCCTCTATAACCAGACTTTCTTGGAATCCAACCTGGGTTGTACTCGAGTCTATTAGACCCAAGGTCGATTGGTCAAAGCTCAGCTGTTGATAATCCCAAAAAGCTAAAGACTAGTGGATTAAGACTAATAAATTAAACATATCAATCACCCTAATTTTATGGTGTCACCGATTCTTTTTATTGTTTCAGCTAATCTATCAGTGGAAGGCTATGCAAGTGTCCTTTCTGAACATCCTGCGGGTGTATATTTTGGTTGGGCCAAATTATCAACCCGTGGTTTTTACAAGATGGTTATGAGCATTGGTTGGAACCCATACTTCAATAACACCGAGAAGACAATAGTGAGTTTGTTATTAACTTTTTAAGTATACTTAAATATACTACTTTAGTATTTAACCCATGTTTTCTTCATCCTATCCTTTTTACAGGAACCTTGGCTGCTTCATAAGTTTGATGAAGATTTCTATGGTGAGGAATTACATCTTGTTATTGTTGGCTATATTCGACCCGAGGTACACTTCTTGCGCTTTGAGTTTGAACTTATGATATTTTTTAAAAGAACGTTGTCAAATTATTTTAATTATTTAAACCCATGGCAAGATTAAGATCTATATACAAGACTAATGATGATTACGAGATGATAAGTAATTTTAGGTCTATAAGACTGATGATGATAACGATCTTATTAGATTTTAGAATTTTATTATAATAAGAATTTGTTATTCTGGTGTGAAAGGGAATAAGTGCTTCAAGTTCAATTATTTTTGTCCATTTCACTTACAGAGTCATGATTGTATGATGACAGGCCAACTTCCCCTCACTCGAAAGCCTTGTTGCAAAAATCCACGAAGACGGTAAAATTGCAGAGAATGCACTTGCTCTTCCTTCATACGCCAAGTACAAGGACGAGACATACTTCAAAAGCATTGCCCTAGGTCACAACAGTCATTTGTGAGATGGATTTATTCGTGTTCAGAGATTGTCTGAACAAATACTCTGATTATAAGCAGACAAGGATCTACCCATTTAAGATTTGATGCTGGGTTACAAACTTAGTAATAAATGTAATCCAGGCAGTTATTAATCAACTACCAAGAACAAAGTTTTGTTTGAACTAGTCACTCGTCCTCTTACAAATTTAAAGTTCTATTGTATTTTTTGTACCATTTTTTTCTTGTTATCATCTTATTTCCTTCCATATTAACTTTATGAGAATGTAATTACCTTAACACTCATTGCTGTTATTATAGTCACTGTACTTCAAAAAACTTGCATGTTAGAGTAATTCAGCTTTTAAACCTTTCTTTACCATGTTTTCCTTTTCCCTGCTTACTCTTGGATTTGATTTGACAAACAGAGCAAGAGCAAAGCCAGGGTAGGGGGTAGGGGTAGGCCCTGCTTGGCGCTTGCTTCTCATGACATTGGGAAAGAGAATCGGAAATAGGCTCATAAATAGGGCCGTTGAGGAGCACAATCAAATTTTTGCTTTTTAAGGAAGACCAACTGCTTTGTTGCCAGGGAGCTGCCCGTATGAAGGGCATCAAACTAACCAACACCGCTCCATCAACATGTTCCCCCTCAAGGGTTCACCCACTAGACGCTAGAATCTTTTAACTTACGTTAATACACTTTTACCTTTAATTGCCAAACTACTATGAGAATTTTACCCTTTGAAGCATTGGCCACAATGGAGGACTGAGAAAAAAACTTTGATGAAGCAAGGTTTCTATTAGGGAAGAATTAACAACTTTTACACGAATTTTCAAGTGGATGAGATTGGTCGAGTGGTCTCAGTTGGAGATGGAATTGCACGTGTTTATGGGTTGAACGAGATTCAAACTGGGAAAATGGTTGTACAATACCATACAATATAGTGAATACACCATTAAAAAATTATCATTATTACGATTTTCATATGCTAGTTTTAGATACACATCGGGTGATACTCATCAGACAGCTATAATTACTAGATCCTTTACACCCCTGTTTTTTACTCTTTTGGCCGGATGTCCTTTTAGAAGTAGTTTCTCTACCTCTGTTTAGAGGTAAGACTATTTACACCTCACCTCTCTAATACCCCGGTTACAAGGAGTTGGGTCTTGTTTGTTGCTGTCGTTGTTGTAGGATTAATGTTTTATGAGAAAATTAATAATGGTTGACATGAACCTATAAATGGAGTGTGTGTTTTCTTTAGAAAGATGCTTCATCGTTTATATTTGTTATCAATTAAGCTCTTAGCAAGTAGTTGGATGAGTCTTTTGTGATGAATAAACTACCACTTGCATGCTTGTTATCAAACATGAAATTCAATAACAAGGACCACTATACATTAGTATTAGTACTCCCTGTTATTATTACTATTATTCTTTTAAGAAAAATAAAATACTATTACTCACGAAAATCAAAACATATATTGTTTTAATTGAATTTACGTTAAAAATCTCAATCTCTATAGATAAAAAAATCTAATTAAATAAAATTCTCTATGTAAAAAGAAGAATGATATATCTCCAACCATTATTTGCTATCCACAAACAATTTATGTTTTACGCAGTTGTAAATTGTACAATACTATTATAGAGAGCTAATAGTAGTTGTAGATTTATCATTTTTTATGGACAACCTTGATAGAATCCAAAGTTAATATTAAGTTATTTATGTAAAACCTCTCTCATGTCCTTAGACTTTAACTCAATGGTTGAAAGACTATTCTCTTTAAGAGAGTTTTCGTGTTAAATCTTGAAGAAGACATAAGAATTAAGTTCTTTTACTACTGCCCCCCTGAGATCTCTCCCATGTCAATTTTTTTTATAAAAATAAATAAATGATTTTTTATTTTTTACTTTTAATCGAATAAAAAAGTTCCAATGTGAAGGGTTTATTCACTTTCCCATGGTTATTGGTATTTTCTTTTTGCTTTTGCGGCTTAGATTATATTTGGCGGTAAAAGTGAACATTAGCCCCTTCTTCTCCGGCGGCGGCGGCGAGTAAAAATGGAGGAAAACGTCGAAATAGAAGCCGGAGAAATCAATGAGTATGAAAGTTGGCCAGCAGCAATGCGTTTCGATACCCCCCCTTATAAAACCCATCATTTTTATAAACATTTCAGATCAACTTCTTCTAACCCTAATAACTTCCTCAAAGGCGTTAAATGGTAGTGTTTCTGTGTGTAAATATATATATATATATAAGTTTTAATTTAATTGGTGTTACTTAAAAATGTATTTGTATTGTTTGTAGGTCGCCGGATGGTTCGTGTTTTTTAACGACTTCTGATGATAATACACTTAGTTTATTCAATCTGTAAGTATTTAAACTTTAATATTTTTTAGCTATGTTAGGTCTGCCCATTCACATTATATGTATGTAATATGAATTTACACATAGCCTACTTACTGTCAAAGAGAATCTGTTTTATCATAAAATATTCGGCGGTGTATCGGGATGGTAGATAAGCGTGGTTTATAGTGTAGCAGATGACTATTGAGCATCAGTTGTATCCAATTGAAATTGTTCTCTTTTCTTTCACAGACCAGATTATGAAAGCTCTGCAGCTGAAACCGATTGTTCTTTATCTACTTTTGAAGGTTGGTTTCCGTTTCAAATGTGATTATTATACCCGACAAGTAAATCATTGGTCATTTATATTGTCATCGTATGTTTCCTTTGCAGATTCATTTCCTGCAAACCTTGCTATAACCGAGGGAGAAGCCATATATGATTATTGCTGGTACCCTTACATGTCTGCGTCAGGTATAGTATCTATTTGCTCAGAATCGTTTTCCATTAGTATCAATCTTTTACTTTAATTATTGTACCACTTTATTAGCAGTGAACCAATATTATGCTCTTCGATTGTATTGCAGACCCAGTAACTTGTGTGTTTGCAACTACCACGCGGGACCATCCTATTCATCTATGGGATATTAGCACAGGCCAGGTGCTCCATTGCATTATCTATAACTTAACTAAATGACAAGGAATTTTAGTTTTTTCAGAGTCAGATTAGCAATATAATTATGTATTAATTGTCATTTAATGAGTAGAACAAGCCTGTTAGCTGTCTTGTATTTTCAAGATGTCACACTTCTTGAGATCCAGCAGTAATATGGCATGGATTATTGTCGTGATCATAGTTTTTCAGCACAATAACAATTCATTTAATATGGAATTGCAGTTACGCTGTACCTATCGGGCATATGATAACATGGATGAAATTACTGCTGCCTTTTCAATCGGTTTCAACCCAACAGGAACGAAGTAAGTTTCTGCTTGCTATACTACAACAGCATTAAATGTTTCTATTTTATTTATCAATTTTGAAAATTGTTTCAATGATCGATGAAAGTTTTGATCTCTCTTGCTGTTATAAAGATGCAATAATGTGGGTTGTTGCTATTATGCCTTTTGTTTTTCTATTGAAATAAAAATAACATGCTTGGTCTATTACTGCTCTGCTTTATATGGTAGTGCATGGAAGATTCAGGTGCCACAACCATGGGCGGGCCCTTATCTTTATGTGTTTTATTGGGCTCTCTACATTGTATTCTTTTAGCTTGACTTTCAGCCTCCACCAACTAGTTACATGATTAGTCTTTTCAGATACTTGGCATACTACTCATAGTGGATGAAATTAACTGGATTCAACAATTAGTCCTTTCTTAGGTGTGTAATAATATTAATATCATTTGTCAGTTAAGCAATTGTTTGGTTTTTTTTTACCTTCATAGTCGAGCTCTTACTCCCTTCCACAGCTTATTACTTTATGTAAGATTGAAACTGAAAAGCTGTTATGATTCAGGATATTTGCTGGCTACAATAAATCCATCAGGATTTTTGATATCCATCGCCCTGGTAGAGATTTTGAGCAACGTTCTACCATTCAAGGAAACAAGGAAGGCCAATCAGGTTCTAGTTGGATGTCTTCGCTATATAGTTATAAATGAAATGTTTTTGCACAGTACTTATATTTTCTTTTCTACAAAAACATTGTTGTTCAGGAATCATATCTTCAATTGCCTTTTCCCCAAGTCATACGGGGATGCTTGCGACAGGGTCCTACAGCCAAACGACAGCTATACATAGGGAAGATAATATGGAACTCTTGTATGTTTTACACGGTCAAGAAGGAGGAGTTACGCATGTAAGTGTGCCACTATATTTGGAACTATTCAGCTAATCATGATGAAAGAAAATTACTCAGGCTGTTATTGACTTATTTCTGACACCTCTTTTACAGGTTCAGTTCTCCAAAGATGGAAACTATCTTTATACAGGGGGACGCAAGGTATAATGCTAACTATCCTTGTACTTGTGTATAATACATGTATTTGTTTTCACTTTGCATACTTGTTAGCTGCATTGCCTCTGTCGTCCTGCAATAATCATGTGTCTCAGTGCACCCATATTTCTAATTATTATTACTTCTATAGTTCTATAGCTAGTTATATTTTTATTTATTTTGTTCTATTCTTACATTACCATCTGAGTTTGTTTTTTACTTTCTTGATATCTCCGTAAATTTGGGATATTTATGTACATGTCATCTGATTTCTGCAGGATCCATATATATTATGCTGGGATATACGCAAGACAGTTGAAATTGTATACAAGTACGTACTGTTTATCTTGGTGCAACAAATTTTATGTAATCTTATAAATCTATTACATCAGATTCCCAAATGATTATTTACCTATAGCAATTCAATTAAATATATTAGTTTGTTGTCAGTGTATCAAATTATGCTTAATTAAGCATTCAAAGTGTTTAACTTCTTGAATGCTCATGTTTTTCTTACTCTGTTCAATTATTAGGTTATATAGATCATCAGAAACGACCAATCAGCGTATACAGTTTGACACCGAGCCGTACGGTCGATATCTTGGAACTGGTGGACAGGTATATTCAAAACTTTTTGGATTATTTATAAGTCGTTGTGTCAGATTGTTACTAAAAGGTATCAATTGTGAACCATTCACTCATTTATCTGGTCGATTTCAGGTTGTTTTACCTCTAACGGGTAAAACAAAAGAACAGTCTAAAATTGAACATCACAAATGGGTCAAACAAGGTTATGTAAAGCCTAATTTTGTTACATAAAACCTCCTAAATCACTTTGTATAGAAAACAGCAGATTACAATTGAAACAGTATCCTGAACAGGGAAAACCACAATTGTTTTATCATAAAAGAATAACTTCCGTAATCATATAATGACACACATTATTTATAAAATTAGAAATTGGACATAAAAGGGTTTCCACTGACCACCTGACCGACCCGTTTTGCTCCGCCATACGGACGGTTCATTTTGCTACCAATACAGTATTACATTCAAGGCATTAACTGTTTGGCAAAATGTTGATTTTAGGATGGTTTGGTACATATATATGATCTTCAAACGGGTCAATGGGTCTCGAGTTTTCAAGCCGCATCAGGTACTACTATCTCAAGCTAGATTTAATATATTGGGTAGATATGTGAACAGTCAAGTCCAACTTCTGATGTCTTAAATAACTGCAACTTTTGACTCGGGGAGTATATAAGTTTAGTCTGCACTAAATTTCTTCATGAGTTTGTTTGACTTTGAAACACATCTGAAATGTTTTCAAAAATGATAAAAGATTGGAAACTTGCAGAGTGAATTTAGGCCACAATTTATTATCGATTTCTATTAAACACAAGGGTTAATTGAAATCGACCAAAAGGGAAAATTGACGCTTTTATTTTAGATAGACTTTTAGGTTGGGTCTTGTTTGTTTTTTAACCATTAAGTGATTGAAAAGATTAAGTGACTGAATGATTAAATAATGTCTCTACTTATTAAGTCAATACAGTTGTTTTTTTAATTATTAGGTCAAAAACAAACAATTTTGATCGACTTAATTGGTTAAGTACTTTTTATTAAGTTCATCAAGTTCTAAATAAACGGGACCCTAGTACTTGACAAAGGCTCAAACCCTGATTAGGCTGAAAACAAAAATGCTTGGATATCTGTCAAACTTTGTAATTTTTTCAAACCTTTCTCATCGCCTCCCAAAATTAATGAATTCAATCTTTTCCGGGTATTAAAGTTCTAAATTTAATGCCATTGACCCATTGTTTTGTATAGATGTAATTTATAGGTCAAATATATTGAGTGTGTTCAAATTGTGCTGTTTTTCACACGCCTTTCTTAGCCACTTTCTTTAACAATCATCTTTCTCTTGGTTGTGTCCGTTCAATCAGATACTGTTAGTGGTTTTTCTTTCCATCCTTTGTTGCCAATGGCCGCCACTGCATCAGGACACCGCAGATTTGGAGCACTTGACGAGTCTGATGAAGATCTTTGTTTAAGTTTACGAGGTATTCTATTCTAATCCTTTTACTTTCACATTCAAATTGAATCTTTAGATTTTAATTCGTTATTATTCTCTATCCCCAAAGTAAAGGAAGTTGGTGGTTCATGCCAATTAATCAAATACGATAAATACAAAAGAATTAAGATTCAACCTGAAGATAAGATATACAGATGGTACAAGTTCAGTTTAGAGTTGTGTGAAGTAGTCTGTGTATGTGTGTATTTGTTCTTAAATCCACTTGTAATGCATTGATAGTACTATAGTAGTATATTCTAACACATGAAATTTTACTAGTTCAAGATATCCGTCCACCTATTAAATTATTAGATCCAAGTCCGACTAATTCTGGACGTGGCAATGCCAAAATTTGGAAACTGCATAGTATGAAAATAAATTGCTTTGACAATGTCTTTAAAGAGAGAAAGAGAGAGATCTTCTGAAATCAACCTAGATGAAGAATCAGGTTTGAACAGGTTGTCATATATCTTTATTTGAGACCTAACATTCTATTTGTTTATAATAACTTTCATCAACCTTTAGGGCTTTACTTTGATGGCAACATTTTTGTTATTCACATCAACTGAAATACTAAATGTCTCTTACATCAAACTAAATTAGTAGGTAGGAGCAACTATCACATCTGTGTTTTCAAGGACGGATTGTCGAAAACGCTAAGGATGTATAAATGCTTTTAGTCGCATATATTTTTAGTAGTTATTATCCGTGTTTCTAATATCATTTATCTCATGTAGATGACGAAAACTGTGCTTCAGTTTGGAGTTTCTCCGTATATTCAGCTGAGGATTATGCAGCAAACACAGACCCTGTAGACTTAAATGATCAATTTGATCACCAAAGCCCGTCTCAAGACCCATGACCTGATTTCTTGTTCCAGGTCAAAACTTTTCATTGTTCCGAATTCATATTTTTGTGACAGTTTGTGCAATGCTGCAAGCCTCTCAAGTTAAGGAGCAATTTTAACATATATTTCAATTTGTTCTTCATGTTTCAGTTATATATTTTTATCTTCCTTTTTGTAAGTTTAGTCTTTGATTTTATTATTTAGGAAAAAGCGCACCAAAAGCTCATGATTCCTAATTTTGGCTTGCTTATTGTTATTTTTATATACCTGATTAGGGTTAAAAAAGAGATACATGAAACAAGCAAATAATCATAATTGCGCTAACTTCACAATTCTGATTGTTGAAGTTGAAAATTTGTAGTTTGGTCGTCCTTATAACAAGTGGTATTGATCACAAGTATTGCTACACAAAAGTCTTGGTCAGAACGGAAACCTCCTCGATTTTTTTTTTCTGGATTACTTTAGTTAAAGCGGTCTTAAATAAAATTGATATCTTTTTAAATGTCTTTTTTTTTTTTTGTATATAACGATATACTTTGTGAGGGGAACTTTTCAAGTTTGAATGGATATGATGCGACCTCTTCGTTTTTTTTTTTTTAATGCAACCTGGCCTTAATTTAAGTGGAACTAATGGACCAGAGGTGCTTGACGGTGAGAATGTAGATCAATAGATAATCTTATGACGCGTGGATAATAACATATTCAAGATTTCAAGCTTAATTGAATGAATTGCAAATAGCGGGTCACCAAACAGCTTATATTTCCTATAAACCTTTTTTTTTTTTTTTTTGATACATCAATATCTTATGTATATGCTGGCGTTGGTCAACCATTTCTATTTTCACCATGATTTTAGTAATAATTTTTGGTACTGTCATATCTCTGTTATCTAAATATGAGTTAAATGTCGTTTATTCAATCAAACACCATAATTATGTGTGTTGTAAGAATATTACGAGTAGTATGTATGGATAAAACTCCCAAAAACTCAAATAAAACTTAATCTCTTTTCTTTTAAACAAATAAATATGACTATTCTATAACCAGCAAAAACGAACTATTTAAGCAAGATGCTTGAAAGACCGAAATGAGTACATGATACATCGGATGAAAAAATTAATAAGAACAAGTATAATGTCAATATCAAAAAGACTGCTCTTTTATTTCATATATCAAATAGAACTTAATTATTTTTTCGTTTATTAGCAAAATGGTCAGAAAGAGGTGTTAATAAGGAATATTTTGAGTTTACTAAATATGTAACAATTCCGGTCCCTGGCCTTTTCTTGTAGTGTGCCAGCTCAAATTTGGATAATTTGTTTTTATATCATGAATTTCGAACTTTTGATAATGTCCCACGCTGGTTCTTTTTAGTTATGACAGAATATGACTTATAAATTTCAGCTGAATTTTGGTTATAATGGATGTATTATATATTCAGGATTTTGATGGTGATAATCCTCTCTTACTAATATAAATTTCAGTTGCTGTCTAAAATTCTACATACATTACCTCAATTACTTTTATCCTTAAATTAACCTTACGTGTTGGTAATTTTTATTAGATTTATTACAAGATATGAACTACCTGAATTACTTTTATCCTATTCGACATGTGGTTGACCGAGTCGATTACCAGCCGCCACGATGGAACTCAATTTAGCTTTTTTACTCCTTGTTCACCGCGTACAACCCCTCAAAATCAAATCTCAATGCAGCATGCCATGTGTACGAATTTCTATCAATCACCACATCCACATGGCACTATCCCATTCGTGAACCATGAAAGGTAACCAACCTAAACAACCACTATATTAAACTATACTAAACAATCCAAACAAGTGACCAAATTGGTAATGACTTATGGAATGTCAAATTTATTCAGATAAATAAGATTTAAAATTATTAATCCCTATCCCAATTTCTTTAATACTACGTTGTTTCCAGGGACAATGTAAATCAAACGCTAGTCAATCAAATGAAGCACGTCAGCAGCCACATCCACCCCTAATCGTTTCTAGCCACTAATTATCCTCACACGTGTCGCCGACCCCCCAACGGCTAGTTCTAATCAAACAATACCAATATCTTGTTAAAAGAAATCGACTTTATATCTAATAAAAATTCCTTATTTCTTTGATAAACTAGTACTCCCTCCGTCCCATTTAATTATCTAAATTTGATTGATCAAGAATTTTGACCGTAATATTTTTGTTTGTATTTTATAACACTTGTTATAAAATATATGAATGGATTGAGTTTTGGATATACTTTCCATTGATATAAATTTCATTAAGTAATATATAACACAAACAAAGATATTTACGGTCAAACTTTAAAGAAAAAGACTTGAAAAGTCAAAATAGGATATTTAAAATGGGATGGAAGGAGTATTTATGTTACCGTATCTAAATATTGCAAAAATACATAATTTTCATCGTTTATATATACATTTTTTAACATAATATTCTAATCATAACGTGTTCTATAACTAGTGAATTTCTATTAAGCACTATACTCGTTTTTCAATTAACGGTATATTTCCATATATTAAAGTTAATATTAATATTTCTTCTTCGTTATGATTGAAACCGTGTGTTCTATGATTGACTGATTGCTTAGGGCTATTCGCGTAACTAACTAAATCCATTTTGACACTTATGGCTCTAGATTCTAGTTGGATGCGAAGACAAGCAATTTAAATGTTTGGTATTAAACTTAGATAAGTATTGGAATTCATTCAATGAACCATTGAACCCAAGTAGTAGTAGGTTTAGATAGTGTAGTAGTAACTCAAAATTTTCACTTGACATCCATATGTGGTGGTGAAGACTTCTCAATATTAAGTATCATTATCATGAATATAAATATTTTTGGACCAATAAGTAAATTAGTGTATTCTTATAATTGTTTCCGAACACTAACCTAAACAGTTCAACTAATGAGATTTCAATCTTGTAATATATCAAAATATCTATATGATTTATGATTTCTCATTGTGAACATTATGAGAAAAAAAATGTATAAAATTATTTAGTCTCTATATGTTACCAAAGTCATGTAATTAGATTTAAAACTTATTTTTATATATGTGTATCAATTTCAAATTTAGGGTACTTTTATGCTAATAGAAAACACATAACATAAGAGTGAAGCATGAGAAACTTCGAGTCCTCTCCACAAATATCAAGTTGAATTCATGTGGACCATATCCATAACATTTTTTTAAGAAAAGATTTAACCAACTTGCGTTTCTCTCTCTATATCTCTTTCCCACTATATATACAAACTTCCCAAATTTAGTCTTAACAAAGACACACACACACACATTTTAACAACACAATATAATTACGCTATTTAATTAGCTGACATTTCACAAAATCTGCTCTTGTTTCCTTGTCAAGAACAACCGTTATATCAATCCAACTTTACTACCACCAAGAAATTAGGACTTCAAATCCTACTTAAAAAAGGTACTTAATTTCATAATTTTACTTCAATTCCCACTTGGGTTTTGGTTTTTATTTGAATATTTTATATGATGGTAATTTCAGGTGCAAAATGGCAATGGGAGATAATCTTGGACTAGGAGTAGTGAAAAGAACTAGTTCGTTTGGTAGAAAAAGGATTTTATTTTTGAATCATATGGATTTTGACTCAATTGATGTTGCTACACCTAAAAAGAAGCCATTTTTGGAAAGCAAATCTGGTTATTGGTGTGAAAAATCTTTGCTTGAAGCTCTTCCTCAAGAAATATTGGTAAGTTATAATTTCCCAATTCATTTCTATATCTCTTTATATTAATTACCTAAACCTTGAATAAACCTCATCCAATTAACCCGTTTTATATTGAGTTTTCTTGTTGCAAATTAGACATTTTTTTTTGTGAACATATAAAGAACAAACAGATTGGTTTTGTATACTTATTTATAGTGTTTGTGTATAAAATGTTGCTTATTTTTGGGCTCAAAAAATGTTGAACAGATCAAGATATTGTGTGGAGTGGATCATGATGATTTAAAGAGTCTTTTTCATGTATCTAAACCGATACGAGAAGCTGTAAGTTGTTTATTTTACAAGAACAGATAGTTTGATTTGTGATAGAATTGAAAAACTGTAAAATGGTTGTTAAATTTTCTATGCATAAAAAATAATGCAGGCTGTGATTGCAAAGAAATGGCATTTTGTATATAGTACACCTAAAAAGATTCCGGCTTTTAGGTGTTCATTAAACTTGGAGGAGTTCCCATCAAGCCATTTTGAAGAGATCGAAGCTCCAAATGCGCCAAAACAATCAAGAATATTTCGTTCTCGATTGAACAGAAAAAACTCGGCTGCTATATGTGTGTCCTTATTCGTATTGTCCCCATTGGACAAAGACCAACAAGGACACCTATAGCAGCCATCAAGATAGCCATTTTATTGATGCAAATATTATACTTATGATGATATCGTGCAGTCGTGCATCTAGATTTTTCGCTACGTTCTTTCATATGTAGATAGGTTTTGGGTATAAGTTTATGTTTAGCAAAAGGGAGTGTCGTATGAAGTATGTTTGGTTCTTCAAACTTTTCATTGAAGATATATTGTTGGATTTGTTTTAGGTGTTTGTACATTTAGTGTGTGTAAAGTTGAAGACTTACAGGGATATATATATACAACAAATGGTTTTGTTCTTTTATACGAGTATGTAATAAAGGTTTTGTGGGATCTGTTATTGACTAATGGTTTTTGATATTACAATTCTTTTCATTAGGCAGGGTACAAAGGGTGTTTCATATGTTTTTGGAGGGAACACGAATGAATGAGATGCAAAAGGAACAAAGCTAGTGGCTGGCTGTTGGTTGAACATAGATTTTAGACTTTTAGTGAAGTTAGAGAAAGATGCGTATTTTAAATACGTGATATTGTGATAAATATATCAACATGTTTTGGACACAAGTTATTATCACATACTTATGTATATACTTATCTTTGGTTAGTATATATTAATCAGATTAGGATATAAAGACGAAATCTCACCTGAGAAGTTTAATCTTTTCGGTCAAACTGGACGAAAACAAGTTCACGAGAATGTTACTAGCCCCATTTGGTTTAAAAAACTGGTTATTGAGCTTTCTACGCCAAGGCGGCCCGTGTAATTGTTATTACAAAAGTATTAATGGGCTTATCGTTATGGGCTTTTGGGATGTAAAACATCTTTCCAATTAAACTGGACATTGTGTTCGCAGGGCGTTGGGATGGCAGTGTGGTAGCGCTTTAGTTACTGATATGTTCTTCACGAACAAACCATCCACGGCTAATTTGATTATTTCACAAAACCTTTAATTCTCTCACAAAGTTATTTTGATCATTCACGGATTGAAATGGTATCACATGTGTTTCCTTTTAATTCATTCACTGACTACATCTTTTATAGGTTACTTCTCGCATCATACGATGTTGCCTTTTCTTAATCCATCCACTTAATTATTGCACCCTCCAGTGGTTTTTTCTCTACATCACACAACTTTGCGTTAACCACGACACACGATCAAGCTTTGGAACTTTTTAATTTAAAGCACATCAAAGGTGTTGGTTCATCATCATCATTCTTTATTAGTAGTGTCGCATCTTCCTGATCTTTCTTGCTTGCAATGGCGGACCCCCAATAAGGATTTATCATTTTCTTATAGTTAAACATTTGTTTTGTCCTTGTGAAATGCCCAAGACACACCCAATGTCACCTACTGAGACAGTAAAATACTACTCTTTTAATGTTGGGCCTTTGTAATTAGGCCTATTAAATTCGCATTAACCCTTAAAAAGTTATGTCTTTCATTTTTATTTATTTTTCTTTTGATTTTTTTTTCCGAATAGTTAATATTATTGATATTGAAACATAGCAAGATGTTAGAATTACAATACATGAAAAAGCATGAGATTAGTACTTTTTTCTTTTGATAATATTTGATTTTGAAATATGAGGTTACTTCTAGTTAAGACTTCAGATCTCTTAAAATTAATTTGAAGCCAAACCTTTAATGACACTTTATATTTTTATTTTATTAACCTTTGTTAACATAAATATCTAAAAAAGTTGAAATTGTTTATATGTAGTCTTGAAATCAACAAATTATTATCTTAGTTAATGTAAATATATTGAATTTGATATAAATATGCTAAGAACAAAATAATTGATTAGTTACCCATTAAAGTTAGTTCTTCATTGTTATCAATTTATGTTTAAACAAAAGATAGTACAAATAATTTATCTGTCTGTTGTACAAGTCATCCCCCTTTAAGGTCAACTCCTGACTCCCTTTGTGTTGGTTGAACATTCATAAGTATAGAACCAAGTTTTTGACACTTGTAGCAATTAATTTTCAACTATTATCATACCTTCGTTGTCGTATAATTCATGTGAGGTGTGTCCTTAACCTTTATATTTCACTTTGGCTCATTTTCTTGACGATCTTGTCTAAGTCGCCACACCACCCTCGTTACCATCATTATCACTGTATCATGTGGGCGTAACTGCTAAATACTAACTCGTTATATATATAGAAGTGAGTATAGGGTTGTCCCCCATCTAAGCTTATATGAGAAACTCCCCACATTTGGTTTTTATAATCATAAAAATCATGGGGACCATGTATTTATTTAAAATTCAAATAAGTATTAAAATATTTGTATGTGAGGGGTTCCCCATTTAAGCTTAGATGGGAAACAACCTCATATTCACTTTTTCCATATATATATATATATATGGGGATGGTAATATAAAAGGCTGTCGGGTATCTAAACTTAGGTGTGGAACACTCACATATTGTTTTCTTAATCCATAAAAATCATGGGGGCCCATGCATTTATTCATTAGACAATAAATAGTAAAATATTAGTATGTGAGAGGTTCCACACCTAAGCTTAGGTTCCGGACAACCTTATATTCCTTTTTCCCATATATATATGTATATATATATATATATATGTTGGTGGGTTAAATTAGGGACTCCTTATTTTAAGGACTGTTAGGGACTCGATCTAGAACATCTATTTTCATCAGATCTAATCACCACTGATCATCTTCGGCGAGACTTACACATGTGTAAGTACAACTTACACATGTGTAAGTTGAATAAAAATTATGATTCGGAGCGGCCTTTGCCCTTAAGGATATTCATAAACCAAAGCTGGTGGGGGTGATAGGTCATTGAGGGTGATAGGTCATAGTGTGATAGGTCATAGAGGGTGATAGGTCATAGAGGGTGATAGGTCATAGAGGGTGATAGGTCATAAGGGGTGACCGGTGATGGATGATCTACCTAAAAAAAATTGTACTTACACATGTGTAAGTCTCGCCAGAGATGGTCGCCGTTGCCGGATGATCATGGTGGTGGTTGGAGATGATGATGGTGGTGGTGGTGGTGGTCAGGGATGATGGTGGTGGTGGCCGGAGAAGGAGGTAGAAGGAGTCCTTAACAGTCCCTAATTTAACTTTTCCATATATATATATATATATAATATAGAATATAGAACCAAAGTTAAGAAACTTCTTTAAAAAAATGTTGCATATATATGTATACTAGGTCTAATACCCGTACATGATGCACAGTTTGATATAATTTATATTTATAATATTGGTTCATATGTTAACAGAAATTTATCTGAAGAACGGATGTGAATAAACATATACCATGTTTTATAATGATCGGTAATAGTTGTTTTAATATGTGAATTCTATTATCAATGTTACCATAGATGACAGATGTATAAGACTCTTAAGATATGACAAATAGGATGCCAATATATCATAAATCAATCTTATTTGAAGTATAAATTTCTTAAAACAGCAAATTATTCTACTCTTATTTTTAATTTATACGAATAATTTGTATGGAATTAAATCCATCATATCTCAATGGTTTCGTCTTTAATGAATTTGATAATGATTGCATTTACCGTATTTTTTATTTTTTTTAGAACGGCATTTATCTATACCTTATTAATATAATATAATATAATATAAATATAAATAAAATAAAATATATAACTGTCTTATAATTTAAGTCAAATTATTAATTTAGATCAAATATGACACGTAGAGATGTGCGTGGTCCAGTTTGGTCAGTTTTTGCTGAAAATCTCAACCAAACCAATGTAAACGGTTTAACATTTTTTCAAACCAATCCGTCCAAGTTGTTATGCCAAACCAAACCAACCAAAACCAATTAACCGGTTTCGTTTGGTCTGGTTAAACGGTTATCATACTTTTGACGTTCATATATAAAAGCTTTTAGTAATACTAAATTGCAAAAGTTTCACTTATACTTAAAATGAAACACAAAGTATTTTGAAATATATAAATCACATAATATTGATTAACTTGGTGATTTAGGAATCGTATCTTTGAAAATTTTAAATCTAGAATTTGAATATGTTCAACTTTATACCAACTATAATTTGTTATTTATAATTTATAATATTGAATATTAATATATACATGTATATATATATATAAATTAAATATATCATTGATATAATTAAATTGTCCGATTTGGTTAAACCGGTTTAATAAAAGTCTAAAATCACAAACCAAACCATAAGAGCGGTTTATTAAAAAGGCAAACCAACGGTTTGAGTTTTTAATTTTAAACCGACCAATCCGTCCAATTACTACGGTTTAAATGGTTTAGCCGGTTTAGACCAAACCATGCACATCCCTAATGACACGTGTCGTGAAAAGGTTATGACACATGTCGTTTTAAGAGATATTCAATCATGTTTTAGTTTATTAGTAGATGTCTCATATGCCTTAAGATCAACCTAAGACTTTAAAAATTTGACATGTGAATTCCGCTAATTATATTTTATATTTTTCCACATATTATCATCCTATGATTAAGTTAATTTTTAGGCATACAACTTATCATTATCCATATATATATATATATATATTAAAAAACTTAAAAATATTTAGAGCTAATTATAAATTTTGATTGAAAGTAAATAAATTTGTTACAAATTTAGGAAATTAATTAAATAGATATGAATGAGTTAAATCTTAAAAAACAAGCCTTACTTTCCCATTCCCATTATATATATAACAATCAGAATTTAAACTACTATTATATATATAACAATCATAATTTAAACTACTACAGTGGCAGTTTGGTTAGAATTCAAAAGGCTTAGTTGAGTACTGGTCGGCTTCCTTGGGCTTTGTATCTCTAATGTATTATTTACTATTGTTACGTGTTCCCCTTGGCGGCTATATCGTCAATACAACCAAACAGCTAAATAGCCCTTTTGTCTTTTTCACATATACAACATATATTTACACAAAATCATAACCAACCAAATCTAAAAATAAACGCCGATGGACCATCACCAGAAGCATTCACCAGGAACAGCTATAGCCGTTAACCACCACCGGCTTCCGTTCACCCACTGTACTGGCGCAGCTAAAAAACAGCAGGAACAATCACCACACTTTTTTCAACGCCGGAAAACAACAGTCACCTATTAAACTTCAAACCTAATTCAAGATATCAACAAATATAAATTAAACAAAAGTTAAGAATAACCATTAAAGGTAATTGATATGATAAAGAGTATATAAGTGAAGATCCGACTTGCTCTAGAAGGGTTGAAGGTAAGTGGAAAAAAATAGTCTTTTTGTCTACATAAAAGCTTCATATCGGGTGGAATAAAAAAGAGTTTCTTACGCTGTCAGCCTGGCACCATATACGTGAAACTCATTCCATCTGTCTCTCCTTTTCTTCGGCCATCATCCCGGAGAATTACATAAAGGGGATCTCAAAATCTCTGCATGTCAACGATGTTGTTTGTAAAACGATAAAAACTTCTGTGATCTGATATATTGTCAAACATATGGCTTGAAATACTTCTTGAAAATTTTGATGTATGTGAGCGTAATGAAAGAAGAACAGAACGAAAATGAAAGAGGAATTAGAGAAAGAATAACTATGAAAATCAGTTTTTGAGAAATAAATAAAAAGAAGCTATGAAATGGTGGGTAAAGACGGTGATTTTCGTGAAACGGTGGGTATTACATGTGATACAAAAAGTCAAAAATCCACATACTGTTTTTACTTGCTTTTTTTTACCCAACTTCGTAAACCATGACCATAGAATATATAATAATTACATTATTTTATTCTATATTCTACATTTATAACTCTCTTCTTTTTCTAACTTATATAAAATTAAACAAAATGTCCCTTAGATGAACCGATGCTTAAAGCTAATTCTTTGATATGGATTGAATTGGTATGAATACTTTTATTTGGGTATTTTTATCTACAATGGACATTTTAATCTAAATATCATTAATGGAAAATACATAAAAATATGTTGCTATCGAAAAATCATGCTTAAAAATGCATATACATAATAAAATACATATTGCTTTATAGTGAATGTTTCTTATTAAATAACCACACCATTACATAATTTTAACAACCAATTAGTAATTAGTAGTAATCAGTTAACATTCGAAATACTACAATAATATCTAATTGGGCAATATGTGGAAATTAAACTAGTTCCCATATATAATAAAAGGAAGAAAAAAAAAAAGAAGAGAAGTCGGGTCACAAAATTCCTACGAGTATTACGAACAATTGAGGCGTGATTTATTCTCTCCCTACCCAAATCAATTTGAAAGACAGGTAATCTTTATCACTATTATTTTCAATTTCAGTTACGTTCATATATACGGGATTATTATTAGTATTGTTATTATAATATAATGATTATGTGTGAAATTTATTTATGATTTAAAACCCTAGTAAGTAATAACTATTGTCTTGGATTTAATTAGGGCTTTTTGGTTCTAATTTATTCATTGAAAAATGTTGTTATTGATTATTATTTCGATTTCTGATGGAAAACCCTAATAAGTAATCACTCTTATTTAATTAGGGCTTTTTGGTTCTAATTTATTCATTGAAAATGTTGTTAGCTGATCAGACGATTATATATATGTGTGTGTGTGTGTATTTGTTGTTTAATTAGTAGGGCAAAATCTATAGAGTTACCAGGGATCCTTCTACTGTAAAACAGTAAAAGCAAGATTGATTTTTTAACATATAGGAGGAGATGACAGAGTATGGGAAGGAAAGCAAATTCGGGATGATGAAAATGAAGCGTGAGATTAGTGACATAGAAACGAGTAGTAATAATAATGTTGATGATGATGATGGCGTAATTAAGTTAAAGAAGACCAAATAAGTTTATGACTATTTCCCTTTCAAAAAGAATGTCTACGTTGAAGCTAAAGAGATCCAAGATATGACTCCTAAAGACGTTGCTGCTTACATACACCAACTACAACTGGATATCGTCGGGGGTAATGATGTTCCCAATCCTATTAAAACCTGGCGCCAATTTGGACTCCCATCGACACTCTTGGAAACAATCAGAACCGAGCTCAAATATGCCAAGGCTCCATTGCCTATCCAAGCACAAGCACTGCCAGTTATTATGAGTGGCCGTGATTGTATAGCTGTTGCTAACACCGGCTCCGGCAAAATACTAGCTTTTGTTCTGCCAATGATGGCCCATCTTATGGCAGTTAGAATACAAGGAGCTAATATTGCACTTGTTGTTGCACCTACCATCGACGTTGTTCATAAGATTTACACCAGCTTACTCAAATTCACCAGGTTTTCACGTGTTGCTTGCTTACCTCTGTACAGCGGAGGGTGTGCTGATATTTTCAAACAAAATTCCCTGTTGAAGGTTCAGACTGGACTTGTTATTGGTACCCCTGACACCATCATCTCTACTGGAGAAATCAAAAGTGTGCTTGCCAGGGTCACATTTTTGGTTATGTATCAGACTGATCGTATGCTTGACATGGGTTTTGAGACAAGACTCATCTCAATCGTCAGTAACATCCGTCACGACTGCCAGAACCTGATCTTTTCCTCTACCTTCAACCATGACGGCATCAGACTCTTGGCCAGGAAAGTTGCATACAAACCTGTTGAGATACATGCACACCCCATGAGTCCTCCCCTAGTGGAGGAGGTCAACCAGGGAATTGTGTATCATCCTCGTGACTCTTGTTATGAAGCACAATTGGAGATCAACGATTTTCCTCTTTTGGCTTTGGGGAAGGTAATCAGAAGAGAAACCATGTCGCCGATTTGTAAGTGGACTAGAACTACCGTCATCGTCAAAGGCCAATATATTCAGCCTCCTTTTATTCCGCATCCTGGGGAGCGAAAGCTCTACTTGTCCATTAAGGCAGCTACTGAACAATCTGCTTCGCTTGCCAAAGCTGAAATCCATCGTATTCTACAGGCGTCATCTCTTTCAAGCTCACAAAATGGCCAACACTTTTCTCAAGTATCAGAACTTGGTTCAATTCACGCATAAAAGGCTTAAACTAGTGTTGGTGTTTTGGACCTATGTATGGGCCTGGTCCAAGAACAAAACTGTGAGGTGTATGGGCACCAAAGAGGATGATATGAATAATTTGTTTACTTGATATGGATTAATTGCAACAAAATTTTGTATATGCCATTTAAAAGAGGATGGTTACTTTTAGGGAAGTGATATTCATAACATCTCTTTTGATTAATTTACCATAATGTATAGTTTTTAAAACATATTGTACAAGCTTTTAATAAATAATATTGATAAATTAATTAAAAGAAATGATATTATTATTATTTCCCTTACTTTTATGTATCATATCTTACTATGTGTTGGTCATAGACTCATAGGTATTTAAATACCTTCATAAGTGGTGTCGAAGTTCTACTAACGCAATCTGCCAATTTATCCAGTCCATCTAGTAATTTTAACTTGGTATAATCTGACAATAAATTTTAAATTGTTAAATAAGTGGTTTTTTTTTTCTTTCTAACGGCTATTAACTAGACAATAAAATATTTAAAACAAGATAGAAGTGGCCCATGAAAAGGAACACATCTCAAAAAGTATCCAACACCTCCATTAATACCTGCCGGTTTGCCAGACAAGAATAAAAAAGAAATGAAAAAGACAGCACTGAGAGCACCAGTAAAATAATGGAGTTGGCTGCCTACTGCTGCTGGAATATTGTGTTAATTCCATCTTTTCAACCTTTTTTTTTTTATAAAAAAATTCCATCTTTTATTACTACATGCTCTCTCTCCCAACTCTTTCATAAAACTGGTATTACAGTATTTCTTTTTTTTTTCATCTTTTTTTTTTCTTTTCACAAAACCAAATCTGATTAGACTTCATTTGTTGATAAAAAAAAATAATTAATGGATCCAGTTTCCTCCAAAAAACTACCAGAAAGTTTTCTAAAAAAAACATTTTCATTGATCAACAACAACAGCGACCGAAACTCATTGTCACTAGTATGCAAAGACTGGTACAACATAGAACGTGTAACGAGGCGCCACGTCTCCATATCAAACTGTTACTCTGTATCACCCGAAATCTTGGCAGCTAGATTTCCTGAGATCAGAAGTGTGACACTCAAAGGCAAACCAAGGTTCTCAGATTTTAACCTTGTACCTGACAACTGGGGTGGCGATGTCCAACCGTGGTTGAATGTTTTTGCGACGGCGTATCCGTTTTTGGAAGAATTAAGGTTGAAAAGGATGGAGGTAAGTGATGAAAGTTTGGAGTTTCTGGGGATGAATTTTGATGGGTTTAAGGTTTTGTCGTTGTTGAGTTGTGATGGGTTTACTACTCTTGGTCTTGAAGCTATTGCTACTCATTGCAAGTGAGTTTGTTAATTACTACTCCTTAATTTCCTTCCTACGCCAGTTTTGGTTTTTCTAATTTTATTTCCGCATTATTCACTTGCACGGTACTATTGTTTCTTGTAGTGAAGTTGTGAACAAAGGTGAGTAGATCTTTAAGATTTAAGTTAGGGTAGTTTTTTATTTTGATTTATTGACTTTCTTTTCTTAGAAATGTGGTGTATGAAGTAATTCTTGTGTTTAGGTTCAGAATTTAGTGAAATGGTCTGGAAACGGTCAAACAATAATATGATTAGGATTTATATCTTACTAGTTACTACTAGTAGATTTGCTCTCCGTGGAATTGGATGACATGAATATGACAAACCTCTTCCGTTTTTAGTTTATTCAAACTTTTAGTGATTTTGTGAAATTGGGTTGTTATGATTTTGAAGTTTGATGACAACCCAAAGTGCATCCGTAACTTTTGTACAGTACAATAACTAGTGATGCACCGATCATAATGTGATTATGATTCGGATCACATTAGCATAGTGATTGCACGATAAAGTGAACAGATAGTTTTCGGTGATATTCCAGTGGGCTGTGGGCCGCAGCAACTTGTAAGTGGCGCCAGGTAGGTAACCATGATGATAGCCACCAACAGGCAACAGCCAGTGGTGGTGTTGTGAGGAAAGGAAGATTGAGGTTAATATGTCATGTTATAGTTTGTCTAGTCTAGAAATATAATGTTGCAAGTTGGGGAAATTAAAGTGAGTCATTTTGATGCTTTTTAATTGATGTTAATGTATTTCAGTGTGTTTTTAACTTCTTTTTTTTTTATTTATAAATCAGATGATTCCCTGAAGTTTTTTTCTGAAATCTTGCTTGATTGTGTAGGAACTTGACAGAACTAGACATACAAGAGAATGGGATTGATGATCTTGGGGGAGATTGGTTAAGTTTCTTTCCAGAGAGCTTAACCTCATTAGAAGTACTTAACTTCGCAACTTTGAATAGCGAAGTCAGTTTTGATGCTCTGGAGACTCTTGTTTCTAGATGCAAGTCCTTGCGAGTTTTGAAAGTTAATCGAAACATAAGTTTGGATCAATTGCAAAAGCTGCTTGTGCTTGCTCCACAGTTGACAGAGCTTGGTACTGGTACATTCACAGAAGATCTTGTGTCTAGTCCTGTGAAGGAACTCGAAAGTGCTTTCAGTATTTGTAAGAATCTACATACAGTTTCGGGTTTTTGGGATGCTACTTTGCTTTATCTACCCGCTGTATATCCGGTGTGTGATCGATTGACTTTTTTGAACCTGAGTTACGCTAGTCTTGGGGCAGTTGAACTTGAACAAATTATCTCTCATTGCAAGCAGCTAACTCGGCTTTGGGTAAGTTGCTTCCTCACAACTCACAAAAGTGTGTTTTGAGCTATTATGATGAGTTTTAAGGGTGACAAAGGGTGGGTTGTGTCATGGTTCAAGTTGACTAACTTTTTCATAGGTTGAACTGGGTCGAGCTGGCGTGTAATCTGTCAAATATGATTAAAAAGTTCATATTGTTTGAATAAAAAAGATTTAGAATACTGTATGAATTAAAATTACCTCTTTGGTTGACTCTTGGTCCATTTGATCCATTAGACCCATTTCCCGTTTGAGATAAATAATTTAAGCTATTAAAAATAAAAATAACCCTAGTCCAGGCCTCTGTTTGTCAATGAAGTGTAAGCACTACCTCTATTCACTTGCTTGTGATTTTTTTCAGGTTCTTGATACGGTAGGAGACAAGGGTTTAGAAGCGGTCGGATCTTGCTGTCCCTTGCTAGAAGAACTTCGAGTCTTCCCAGCTGACCCGTTTGACCAAAAAGTGGGTGTGACCGAATCAGGCCTCGTTGCCGTATCTAATGGCTGCCCAAAGCTACATTACATACTCTACTTCTGTCAACGTATGACAAACGCTGCTGTGATCACCGTAGCCCAAAACTGCCTAGATTTCACTCACTTCCGCCTTTGCATAATGAATCCTCGGGAACCAGATTACCTAAGTAACGAGCCCATGGATGAGGCCTTTGGGGCCATTGTCAAGATTTGTACTAAGCTCCGGCGGCTTTCGGTTTCAGGTCTGTTAACCGACCTGGCTTTTGAGTATATCGGGAAGTACGCGAAAAACCTTGAGACACTTTCCATTGCTTTCGCTGGAAGTAGTGATTTGGGAATGGAGTATGTGATGAGAGGCTGCCCTAAGCTGAAAAGGGTTGAGATACGCGACTGTCCGTTTGGGGACTCTGCTTTGCTTTCGGGTTTGGGCCAATACAAGTCCATGAGGTCTTTGTGGATGTCGGCGTGTAATGTGACCATGAATGGCTGCAAGAAGTTGGCTGAAGAGATGCCTATGTTAAATGTTGAGGTGATCAAAGATGAAGATGGCGATGATAGCCTTGCCAATAAAGTGTATGTGTATCGAACTGTTGCCGGACCACGAAAGGACACACCGCCTTTCGTTCTGACCCTCTGAGTTCAAGAAACCAAACGAGGTGAGCTTCAATTAATGGTGAAACTTAGAAAAACTTTTCGGACCCTAGTTTAAGATGCAGAAAATGTCATTAGGAATTAATTGTTTAACCAGTTCCATCATATCATCTATATTTATTGACTCGGTTTTGGTTTGGTGCTTTGTGAACATTTCGTTAGACAATAACACTTGATGGGGTAGGATTTAGGCCCTTGAGAAGTTTGAGATTCCATAATTTATGTGACCAGTAATCACTAATTAGCTGTATTATAAGTTCAACAATCAACCAGCAGGGTGACATAGTGCTTGAACGTTGTCAACTCTTTATAAGAGGTTCTAGATTCGAATTTTACTAGGTGGGTGGTTGGGAAAAAGATTCGGAACTGGTGCGCACCTAAATAGGCCTCGTACATTATGAGTCAAGACTCCGTTTTGAATAACTTGAACAAGAAAAACCTTGTCCATTTACTATATAACTTAGAGGTCATCTCCACCCCAACCTTGGTTTAAAACTTTCTGTTTCATGTCAGTACTTAATTTTTACATTGAATTTTTTTTTATTAACCTACAACCATTTAGTTCTAACTTCTAAATCTTAGTTTCATAACCCAACTTTGTAATTATCTTATTCTAAAACACTAAAACAAGAACCCTTTCAAAGAGAAGCTTCCAACGTGAGCAAGAAAGAACCGGAGCCTATCAAAGTGATGTAGTAAATAATCGTCAGATGTAACGTTGGATAATAGTACGTAGTAAAGTTGTTCTTGGGTTAATCGCTCACAAAGTTACTGGAATTGAATAAATACAAATGGGGGACAAGCATAGACCCAAATGACATGTTCTTTTGATATCTATGTCACATAGAACCCCGACATCTCACTCATATATGTTCATAAAGAAACAATTGTCATGTGATATTAACTATCTTAAATAAGTACTGTTTATGTTGATTGTTCTTAAAATAACGTAATAAATAAACAAATTACACCATACTAGACAACCATTACTTAATTATGTGTAAAACGTCTGTTTTAGAAAATATACACTGCGATGCATGAAATAACTTTTGGGATGTTTGAATCACCATCCGGCGACATGATTAAGATGTAGTAAATGATCGTCAGATGTAACATTGGATAATATAACGAGTCTTTCGTATATAAGCTTTGAATATTCAAATCCGACTAATTGGATCCCCGTGTGGCCGTGTCACGCGGCAACGATGGTGGTAGCGATGACAAATGGTGAGTAGTGTAAATCATTAATGTATAAGGGGTAACGTAGTTATTTTAATATTTAAGGGATAATTGTTGTGAATTAATTCGTTCAGATATTTGGTACTAATGAACCATCCAAAATTTCACCAACGCCAGGGATTGAACACTGAACTTTTTAAAAAGGGTCTATACTTTTACTAACATGACATTAGATGTTACATTTACCTTATCATGATATATGATATTTGAAAGATTTTCTTAAGATGATGAACTAAAGACTTAAAATGAATAATTTGATGCGAGCAATTGATCCACGCATTAAAAAAAAATATATATATTATATTAAAATTCTATCAACTAGAATCACTAGTTCACAACTCACATTCTTATAAAACAAATTATTTTTCTTAGAAGTCCTTTAGGGTATTATATGGGCCCATGATTGTCGTGTTTAAATTCATATAATGGCCTGCTTTCCTATGGATTCGTCAAAAAGACCGCCATCAGCCATGGGCTGTGAATTACTGAATTCAGCCCATTTAAATTTTATAGACTTTACCACATGATTTTAACTCTTTCACATAGGTGATCACTTTTACCTACATTTTTTCACTTACCCTTTTCATCTACTCTTTGAGTCTTCTTAGCAATTCACCTACTTTCTTTGATGGTTATTTATTTTGAAGTCGAAGGTAAAAATTAAATAACTGAGGTAGTACACAAGCAGAATAAATAATTACTCTGTTTAGAAACTATGCAGCCATACAGGTAGAGGCTATGCATATATAGTAATGTTCATCTCCGTCCCCACAAGTTATGGTGGGGAAAATATTATTATTGAGGAAAATTTTTCCATGCAATAAAAGATGAAATAAAAGCATTGCAATGAATGTGTCAATAACAAAATTGAGGTATAAATAATTTTTAATTTAGTTAGTTGGAAAATGAAATACTGTATATAACTCGATAAATATCTGGATCTTGCTTTAGAATGATAGCAACTTTTGATTTTCATAGATAAATATATATAGCGGTGGAGCCATCAAGATTATAGTTGTTGACATAGTCCTCTTTCATTTTTACATTCTATAAATATGTTTAATCGGCTTTATTAAAAAGTCATTATCTTCCTTCAAAGCGTAAATCATTGTTAATTATGCATGTAATTCTTCTCCCATCGTATATTTTCATTTTTAATAATCACACACACACACATATATATATATATATAATATATAATATTGTCAAGTTTTGCCGTTTAAAAAAATAAACATATACTTGCGATTTAATGTGTCTTTTAGATGACATTATGTATGATGGTAAGATCACAGATTTCAGACCGTTTGAAGGAATTAAATAAGATATCTTAGTCAATGGTTGCCTCAATGAAGGGAAAAAAAAATACAGAAAAAACAACGAAAATGAGCAAATGGTGTGGTGGTCCATACTGATGATAAATTATTGACTCTTTGAGCTATTTGGCTATTTCATTTATGGAAGTCGAAAATTTCTAATAAGACTATTATACGGATATAATATTGGATTTGACAAAGTAAACATATAAACATATATATGCATGTACGTTGATGGTATAATAACTAAATAAATAAAATTGTGTTAACAATAACATAACCTATTTAACACATTAAAATAAATAAATAAATATAGTGAATATAAAAGATAGTATAGTGGACTTCATAATACACAGGCCAGAAACCATTGAATAACCATTTTTGGGTAAAACCGCTTCGGATTATGGATAAAAAAGAATTATATAGGTCGTCGGTGCAACTGTGATACGATTAAATATGTGTTCTATGCATCGGAAACCTAAATAAAATATAAATATTTCTTGACATATTTGTAACAGAAGTTGATAATCAGCAATATATCCAAACTAATCCATAATCAACTATATATCTATCCTCATTTTTTGATAAAAATTGCCACATCCTTTTAACAAGCCAGCTAATTAATTTTATGTTCATCTACGGCTAAGTTGTCCCGTAAACAATTTGCATGATGATTCACTTCATGGTTTCAGCTAATTTTGCAATAGATGAATTTATAAACGGCTTAATTGAATTAGTCGATCACATCTAGATCAAAATTAATATTCCTCTTCATATTATTAAAGTTTCTTTCAAGTACAGAAACTTTTCGTGTGCATATATTCTACTACGTTTGAATTTAGAATACAAGTTTCTTTGGTCGACCCATGCTTAACAAAATTAGCAACAGAATGTCTTATTTTTATTCGTACGGAGTAGGAAGTATTTGGTAGTTCAACGTCGTCATATGCAGGTAGATAAAGTCCATCCCAATTAGCTTTTTATATGTTTGTTAATTAGTGAGAAAGGTACCTCCAAAATTATATTATTTCATTTGTCGTTATCTAAATGATTGAAAGGTATTTCAGTTTTTTAGTTATTAAAAAAAAGCGAAGACCAAGTCTTGTTATAGAAATTTGTATTTGGTCGAAAAAACCAATAAATCATAAACATAACAATGGAAATATAACCAAAGGTTGTTTTTCATAAACGAAAAGAATTTTTGAGATATCTTAGAGAGGAATAGATGATGTACGGTGTTATATGGCAATGAAAAAAATAGGGGATGATGACTTCATTGTTAGAGGAGGTCTTAATATTAATTTGTCGGAAAATTTAACTCAAAAACCTAACCATGCATATTGTTTTTAGGGTTTGCTAAATACAACCCTTAAGTTTGTGTTTAAGGTACATAAATTATTTATATATTTACCATGAAAATCAGAGGGCAAATTTTTAATATAGAAGGTACAAATTTTTTATGCACATTAAATACAGTGTATTTAGTATTTCCCTATTGTTTTATATATGTAGCTAGATAGATAGATGCGAAATAGAGCCATAAATTAAGCCGGAATAAGATGGGAAATGAAAATCAACATGGGCTATAGGCTACGTTTATCGTTGACTCTTTTTTTTTTTCTTTTCAAATTTCCATAGCACAAATAAGTGACCTTCTAATCTACTCACTGCATATAATTACACTCTGTTTGGAAAGTTTGAATATTCTAATTCTGTGCGACGTGGCATCATCAATGCGAATTAAAGTATGTCCTAATTAACAAATATTTTTTTTTACGCCATCCATCCATCTATCAGTCATGTCGTCGAACTCAAGTTATTTACCTAGAGAAGTTCGAACTCTAAACCTTTTATCAAAATACTAAGACGTTTCACATCTAAACCATCTACTAATTAAGCCACCTCGATATATATGGTGTTTAATGTTTATTAATGTATAGATTAGACAAAATATAACTAGTCGATAACATTTTTAATTGTAATATTATAAGATTCAAATGATTAAACTATTCATAAGTCTTAATCCTCTATAATAATTGAAAGAAAATTAAGTAGGTTTGATAACCACAATATGTTACATTGGCTTGATTCATTATTGAGGAGTAGTCCACTACGTATTTTTTATAACAATTTTTCGGTTTTCCCATAGTTTATCAATAGAAATAGATTAATAGCTAGATTATCGACTTTTTTTTTTCTTCTTGAAGGCTGTATTATACTTTATAGTTATATCGTATATATAACCAAAAAAAATAATCACAAACTTCAAAAGTCAAAAGTCAAAAGATGCAAGATACAGATCTTTAGACTTTGGCCATGGAAAAATGACTGTAGACTAAGCCACTAAGGCTACAACCAACAAAAATTCGGTTAGTAGTAAAGACCCAAAAAACCAAATCGGGTGACATACGTATTGTCGCATTATTTTTTTTTATGTACTATATTGGGTAAAACAACACTATAGAGATCAAACTTGACACCGGTATCTTATATATGTTGACTGTTGAGGAAGTTTCAACCACTTGAAATACAGAGTGTTCATAGCAACGCACTATTGTATTTAATTAAGCTTTACCATTAACCCTATTTTATAATCCTTTGATTCTGTCACGTGTCATGATCGATCTTGTACTTATAAAGATTTTTAGAATGATAACTTAGGAGGTATACCCTTCGTAATAATAGCTATATATGGACAAGAAGTAACATAATGACTCGACAATCCGTTGTGAGTAATTTTGATGTGAAAACATTATTATCTTGTTATTATATACAGTATCTTGTTACGTTAAACACTCTGTAACTTAATTAACTTTTGACAAAATGGTTGGCATGCCATACTTTATGTACTCGGTAAACAAACTTGATTCAATCATCATAAACTTGTTTGATTCAATTATCATAAACTTTTTTTATTCGATCGGTGATGAATGGTGGTAGGTGTGTACGTACTTGTGTATCATTTTACCTTTTTGAACCATTTTATTTCTATAGTCAAAATTATTTATTGGTTGTGTATCCTTGTAATCAAAAATAACAAAACATTAAATTAGATAATTAATACTATTAACTATATATACAGTATAAAATACATTTATTAGTTACCTATAAAGAGATAGATGTTGAAATGATAGTAGAGGATGTTGAATCGATAGAAACTAGAAATAGGTAAAAACGATATTTTACAGTAATTTTACAAATTTTAGACAACTTTTATAAAAAAAAGAAGAAAAGAAAAGCATAGACATATTAAAATGTAATTCAACGGTTTAAATTTTTTTTCGAGGAGCATAAGCCCACCAGGTTAAAAAAAGTCAAACCTCGACCAGGAAGTATTAGCGGCGACGTATTGCGGGCCCCTATGTTTGTAATGGTAAATCTGGCAGAGAAAATAGCGAGCCCCCTGTCAGTGTCATAGTATTAACGGCGACGTCGCCGTAAATGCCTTGATCAGGTTGACTTTTGTCTGGTGGTGTTACCTGTGGTTTTTTTTTCCCTGTTAGAAGGCTGGAGTCTGGACACCCCCGATAGCTTTTTGAATTTTTAATGAAGTTAAAGTTTCATAGTAATGATGGGCACCAGCCACCAACTAGTGAAACTGTGAAAGCATGTGTGGTGTGGGGGTTTGGTTATGGAAACATATATAGACCAATATCCCTCAGCTAGCATTATTATCATCTACTTATTATTCGATCCTAGCATAATTTTGATCTCAAATTCACATCTACTGCTACTTATATTTCCTTTTACGATGCTATTCTTTGGGGTCAAACATTCAAATTTATTTTTCGTATCCAATTAAAATTTCACGAATTTTCAGGTTCAAAGTCGAAGAAAACGACTCAAAGTAAATGAAAGAAAGAAATCCACGGTAGTACACATTTTATCGCTATATGAAATTGACCAAAAAAAAAAAAAGATCAAAACTACAAATGGGGACTGAAGTATGGACATAAAAAGTGGGTTGAAAATATAGCTTCCTTGCACACATTTAGTTGCGTCCAAGACTTGAGCTTTCAGTTGACTAGCTGCTAGCTACATCAATACTTCAACTAAATGTGATTGTTAAAAAATTGACCCAAGAGACCTTTTGAAGTAATGGATGGTTTAGGACAGACTGCCAACTTGGTTCAAAACTAATTCCAAATCGACCATTTCTTCCCGAATTGAAATTGACGTTCCGCGGCAGCAAACTAATTAGCTTTCCTATGACCACCTCTATGACCTGAATGAAGTTTTGAAGTTGGAAAAATATAGGGAAGTGGAAGCTACTACAATTAAAATCAAATCCAAAATAAAAATAAACAAGTAACAAACACACCCGAAGGTAAATATACCAGTTATCAATGGGAATTTGGAGATGTAAATGATGGGCATGTCCATCATGAGGAAAAGATTGCATGTATTTTAGTGTGTGACTAATAGAATGAATGGGGTACCGTCCTCTTTTTTGTTATAAAAAAAAACCCACATTTTTTACGTATGAAAAGAAAAAACCACATAAATGATCAACTAAAAAAACAAAAAAAACCAAGAAAGTATCACAATTTTTTACGTATGAAAAACCACATAATCCTTTAGGTTGATTTGAAAAAGATAGCTGTACCGAGTCTATTCTAATAGACAAACTAGGGGCAAATACAATTATACTTGAAATAAATGATCAACATGTATCGAATCAAAACTAAAATCAAAGAGGAAAATTATCACCTAAAAAGCTAAGCGACTAGTCTCCTTGTGCCTACTTCATAAAATCCCGACTTGCATATCTCAAAACGAAGATCCAACAATCCAAAACACTCACCTATACATCTACTTAACTATAGTCCAAAACTTCATAGTACACCCAACTCTTGTAATAACGACCGGACTGTACGTCAATAACATGATGTATTTTTTTTTATAAAAGTTCATCCACGATAAAAATACACGTATTTATAATTATGGTTAAAATTCTCTCCCGTTAGTATTTTAAAATTGTCTTCCACTAGCATTTAACAAATTCTAAACAAATTCCAAGATGCAAGGGTAATTACAATTCCCTGTAACTAGACCTAGTACCTTCAAATTTTCTCCCACTAGCCTTTGGTTTTGGATAATCCGTGAAATTAATGTGAAGACAAATCACACAATAGATATTCTTTCATTTACTTATTATTATAACTCAATGATTAAATATCCACTTTACATCGAGTTCGAAAAATTGAAAAGACATTTAAAAGAAGTTCACAAATAAAGTTTTCCAGTGAAGCATATTTGAATCTTGCAAACGAGGCAAAGTTTTACCCCAATTAAATGTCGCGTCTTCGGGCGATTTAGTTGAGGGTTTCTCCTCCTATTGTAGGTGAGGGGGCTCTCTAACGCGGACACAATTAAGACAACGTAAGCTAGATCCCTTGTTGCGAGCAAATGATCCACACTTTTGGAGAAAAAAAAATTCTTAGATTTATAGTTATACCTATAACTATTTTAAGATCTTTCTTGTTGTAATACTACTACTCTTAACGATAGAAGCTTACATAACACATGTGTTAATCTTTACTCTTCATCAACATATGGCTATCAGCTAATTAACGCACTATTAAGGGAGATTGTGAACAAGGGTGGAACTACTTGGACCACGGTGTTCCATTTCTCGGTTAGATATGGCCCATCTTGGCTTGTTTGGTCAAGTCACCTCATGATTTTTCAACTTTCACTTCCAATTTTTCAAATGTGTCGTGCTCTCGAGTCTCGACCGTTCCTTTCTTTACCTACTGCTCTCGACCTCATATTTTTCTTTATCTCAAATAATGAAATATTTCGATTAAATCATTTGATAATTGATACTCTGGTTAATTTAAAGAGAAATATAATGATAAAAAATAGATCAATTAAGTTTTTATTTTTTTTAATGGCAAAGTTTAGTCTATTATATACCAAACATTCTCTTAAATTACATAGGCTTAGGTTTGAACTTATGACATTAATTGCTAGTTTCACATTGCCACAAAATCATGTTACTGATAAATTTAATAAAATGCTAAATTCAAAATACAACCTAAAAGACTAGAATGAACGTATAAAAGATATATAATTCATACGAAAAGCCGATTTGCTGAATTGTGGTGGTAGTGATGATGGTTATATAACTTACATATGAGTAAGTTGTGGTCGTCGTCGCCGGAGGATCATAGTGGTGGTCGGATATGATGGTGGTGGTGGTGGTCGGAGATGATGAAAAATGAATGATTGGGAAGTGTATCTAATGGTGCCTAAAATTATATATATATATATATTATATATATATAGGGGTGAGATATTTTGATACCACCTCTTATATTAGGACCAACTAGGACCATTGATTTTTGTACACTATATTCATCTACTACGATATACAAGACTTTTTTGTAAAAACACCAAGACTTTCTGGCGACGGGCCCACCAAAAAATCATGTGTAAGTTACTTACACATGTGTAACTTACACATAAGTTAACTTACACATGATTTTTCTGTGGGTCCGTCGCCGGAAAGTCTTAGTGTTTTTACAAAAAAGTGTTGTATATCGTAATAGATGATGATGGTGGTGTGTAAGTTACGAAAATTAATAATCTTT